>NC_143387.1:39103327-39253327 GCF_980474605.1 Leiobunum rupestre
TTATATTGTTACCAACCCATTTGAATGGATTCCCGAAAAACAATCTTTAGTGATACCGGATGCTGACGTATGTTCTTGTAAATATCGATCAGATCATCCTTGGGCTTCATGTTTCCATATGTTGGCGGTTAAATTGTATTTGAGCGAAAAAGAAACGACTCCGTTAACTAAGCCCCATTATGCTCTTTCTGAAATGGCAGATCGAAGCGAAGAACGTGCTAAAAGAAAATATCCGAGTTCTGGGAGGCTATTCTCTGACCGATTCCTAGCCCCCCCCCCCCCCCTGTGAAAAATTTTAACAAATTTCAAAATTTCTAAAATGCCAAAAATAGAAAAAATAGTTAAAAATTTGCAAAAAAACATCAAAACTGATCAACTTTTGATCAATTTGAAGTCAAAATCCCATGTTATTTTCAATGGGAATGTTTAATATTTTGTGTTGTCAAAAACATTTTTCGTTGCCATGGCAAAACGGTTGCCCATTAAATAAATTCCCTTTAGGATTTTTCATGATAAATGAAGGTCTACTAATCCCCCGAGTTTGAACAAAATCGGTGAGTTACACTTCGGGATGTCTCCTTGTAAGAATAAGTACAATATACGGTAAAGAAGCGGCTATTTTATCCTCTAAGGCGCGGTTCCCAAGTCGGCTAGGGATGAGCTCGCCAAAAAACAGTTATTTCTCTCGAGCGACAAAAGTGGTTGTGCCAAAAATGGCGGAGAAAAGGCGATAATTCCACAAAAATCCCTTCTTTGAGAAAAATCGTCCCCAAGAATCGCAGAGGAAGCCCAATGTCGAAAGGCCATTGGACAGTTCATACCTGTGTCTTTTCTATTAGAAGAGTTTTGAAAAAGCGGCCGCAGTGGACCCCTTCATGAGACCCCCCAAACATGTCAATCATTATATCCATCCGCTAGTCTTAGGTTGGCGGAAAGCAATGGTTTACCGTGGGAGCGCCTTACAATGGATACATACAATATTATAGAAAACGAGCAGCTAGCGTTGATATACAAAATAAGGGATAACACAAAAAGTTAAAGTGAAATTACAACTAACAAACATTTAAAACATATATAAGTAAAATTACCATTAGGAGTTACAATTTTTGAGGATATTTTTATTACAGAGAGATCACGATTTTATTCATCGGATAAAAGTAAAAAACAAAAAGGGTTCTACAATATACATGGTATAGGGGTTTTTCCTAAATCTTTCTACAAGAAGAAAGAGGAAAACTGCTGAAATTTCTGATACAACACGCACTTTAAGTACCCGCAAAAAAGGAAAGGTTAACAGAAGAGTAACTTTTGAAAAAGTAGAAGAACCGACACTAAATGATGACAAAACATCATCCGAACTGTTATACGAAGTAGTAGGCCTAAACGATGTTATTAAAATCTTGGAACCCATCGAAGTTAAGGGATAAAGTAATTTTTCTAACGAAAACGAAGTGTGCGTTTTGATGGAAGATAAAATTCAAGGTATAACGCCGGTAAGTGGAAAAATTGCAGTGGACACAATGGATAGCGAAAAGGGAAGAAATTGGCTCCATCACACGATGCTGATCACGAATGATATTGACAATAACGTGAAAACAGTCTAACACGCTAGTCGTCCAGAAAACGAGAGCGCCCAGCATGTTGAGAATGATGAAACAGTTGAACCCTGTTATCCAGAGAAGGATTGTATTAAACCAATAGAGTTGCTTATTATGAACCGGAACGAAAATAGGAAAAAAGTCGTCTTAGATATGATTAGCACTGTTGGGTTAAATTTAGAACGAATAGTGGAGATAACGGCGGAAAACGTTGAAGACCTTAAGTCCATGGACAAAATTGTCCTTTTTGAATCTGATATTAGGAACGCTATCAACTTACAGGGCAAATCGTATTTAACTCAAGATTCATTAGATGTATTAGAAAATCCGAATCACGGAGATTTCTCGTGGGCCATGTTATATTTGAGAAATTAACAGCGATGACTTTAGATAAAATATTACTTTATTGTTTAGAATGACCTGTAGCTTGTAGCACGTTTCAGTAAGTGAGCTCACTTTCTCTCATGCACCTACTCCCCAGTCCCTATACTGTAGCGCCCTCTAGGGAGAATAACATATAACATCTTTTCCTTTCGCAATTGTTAAGGCAAAATACATTTTCTAGTCTATTGTTTAAGTTTAAAGTTTTAGTTACAGTTAACAAGGAGATCTCTATTAATAGTCATTATAGTTAGCCAGGTAATGTTTTCTATTGTTTAAGTTTACAAGTAATAGTTGTTACAGATAACAAGTGCAATTTTCTCTTTTGTTTAAGTTTAAGTTTACAAGTGATAGTTGTTACAGTTAAAACCAGAAAAGTCTCTTCGTCTCTTCTCTCTCATCTTCATAAAACCTTGTCACTGATAGCGCAATGGAGGGGTAATGTAACGACCTGACCGAGTAGTTGAGCAGGTTTTGACTGTAGAGGCAGCACCGGTCGGAGGGAAGGCAGGAATTGTAGGAGGATCCGACCGGATAGGCGTGGACGATCGAGCAGGGAATGCTTCCGAAAGGGTGTTGTGAATCGACCATATTCCTATTTACACCAAGCGGTGAAAAGGGGGAAGCTCATCGGGGGACAATGGAGTTTTTGTGCGGGCCTATTAGGTTCAGAGGGCTCTGACCGATTATTGAGTAGTCTCTGATCGTAGATTGTTAAAATGGCGGCGTAGTTACACTCGTCGTTTGTTTTGACAGTTTTTTCGACTGTTTCCATTACGAATGTTTGTCGTACGATAAAGATAAGTTATTTATTTTATTCTTTTATACTTGCACTTTACTTGGAAAAAATTCTAGAGTAAAATTTGATTTCTATCGTTTTTTCCCCCGAGATATTTCGCCTAAGCCTGGGAATATAATGCATTAAATAGAATTATTAAAGCCACTATAAAACCATCATGGTCTAATTAATTAGTCCATGAAACCATGGAACAGTAGTGATGATCAGGAAACATTTCTATCAAGGACTTGGAAAATCCCATCCCACAAGCTGAAGAACCAATTATTGATTCCCAATATGTATTGGATCTGACTATTATAGTACTATATCACTGGCAACTTAAAGTACCAATTTGTTTTTCAAACTGAGGCAAAAAGGGGAAATTGACTTAAAATAAATTTCTATGCAGCGATAAAACAATTACATTTTATACTGGATTTCCATCCTATGAACAATTTTGTGCTTTCTACCAATTTTTGTTGCCCGAGGCAGCCTCCGTATCATACATTGGCCAGGAGGGTAAAACTAAAGAAGTGCTTGATGAGATAGCGAATGTTAAACGTGGTCCAACAAGATAACTAACTCCTATGGAGGAATTTTTCGTTGTAATAGTGCACCTCTGTAAAGTTATTATAAAAGTAAATATACATTTGGAAAACTAAATATTTTATTTTGCTTCATTTTGTACATAGTATCACAATATTTGAAAATAAAAAACAATCGAAACTTAAATTCTGATTTCTCAATTTTTTTTAAATATCTCTCTACCACAATAGCTTTTTAATAAAATATGTATTGTGCAAAACACCAGGTGGCCTATTTTGTAAGCATTCGAAATCCAGTTTTCGATCGAAAACTGGCGAGATTTCGATTTCGAAATTCGAAAACTTAGAAAATGGAATTCTGTAAAGATTTCGATCGAGAAATACGTTCGAAATCCCAATGAGTTGTCGAAAGCGATCTCGACATGGTGTGAGGTGTCGAGATCGAGTAAAATAAATAAAATATCGTCTGCTTGTTTTTGGAAACTAGAATTTGAAAACATGGCGGGAAATTGACTAAGACTTGAAGTGTTAGCAATTGCCCAAGAACTTGATGAAAGGCGAGTATTAAGGAAGGAAAGGGTTATAAGGGATAGATCCAAAGCTTTTGAATTGTCGGATGTTAATTTTCGTCGAATGTTTCGCCTTGAAAAGAAAATTGTTATTGAACTTTGTGAACAATTAAGCGAGACATTGTCTGGTCAACGAAGTACTGCTATACCTGTCGACTCTAAGGTAAGAATTTTATACCGAAGTGCATTAGATCCCATTGTGGCAAACTTAAGACTTGAAAACTAAGGTACTCAAATATTGTTTCTGCGTTGGGTCAGGTTTTCAAGGTTTTATGCAGTGTGCAAACTCATTATTAATATCATTTTTACGGCGATACAAAAAATAGGTGCTTATATCATTGCGATTTTTTGCCTGTGGCTCCTATCAATTGTCCGTAGGACAAAATCTACATATGGCTGTGAGTCAACCTACTGTTAGCCGCTGTTTAAATGAAGTATCAAATGCTATAGTTACGTACTTGGCTCCTCATTGGATTCAATTTCCAATGACAGAAGCAGCCCAAAATGCTGTTAAAATCAGGTATGCCAAACTGAGTAATATAAAAGTGTATTTTGCACAAACATCTAACATGCCTCTGATAGTGCTCATTACTCAAACAAAACATTGAGTAACATTTTTTAAGCACTGTTAAAGGGACAAGTGAATAAGAAAGAATTTTGATACAATGCGCTCATAATTATATAGATTTGTTCAAAAAACCAAATTAGCTGGTATAATAGGGGCAATTGACTGTACCCATGTAGCGATTGTCCCACCATCATCTAATGAAAATGAGCATCTCTATGTTAATAGGAAGGGTTACCACTCATTGAATGTTCAACTGGTATTGCATTATGTTCATACTAATTTTAATGTTTGCTTTTGGTTTATTTAAACAAATTGGAAAAATTAGAGCAGGATAATTTTACTAGATTATATTAATCTAACATGCGCTACTACTTGTTCTTAAGGTAACTAGCGCCAAACACTCTTAGCGTTTGTAATACCTGGTGGCAGAAATGCGGCATGCGTTGATCCACCATAAACCTAATTTAATTTCTTTGAAATTAACGTCATCTTAAAAACAAACTGTCAAGAAATTTAATACCACCCGTCTATTTTCATTACACATTTTCAATGTACAGGCTTAATCTCTCTAATCTCATAATAGGTGACTAATTTAAAAAAAAATATTATCTACTAGATTTGTGATTACGATTTAGTAATTCTTCAGGCTAATGCACAGTTTCCAGGATCGACCCATGATTCTTTTATTTTTAAATCATCCTACGTATCGGAATATTTAGAACAAGCTTACAGGGATGGTTCACTAAAAGGTTCATGGCTAATTGGTAATATCATAGGTCTATTTTGGTAATATATCTTTTGTTATATTATTTTAGTCAGTAAGATAAGTTAAACCAGAAGAATATAGTATATCATACTTTGCTTATAAGATATATATTATATAATTCTGGAGAAGTCACCTACAACTATATTAAAATGATAAACTTTATATTGATCAGTTTGGTATTATTTTAAATTTTTACATTGTTTGCAAATTTATTTAATTGGCTTAATTTTTGTTATTAAGACTAATTGGTTGGTTTGGGGTTAGTATACCACATTTGCAAAAAAATTCTATTTAGGTGATGGAGGATACCCTCAACTCCCTTGGCTTATGACTCCCATCGAAGGTGCTCCTGCAATTTCACCAGAAGGTCGCTATACACATTATCAGTGTTCAGCCCGAAGTGTTATTGAAAGATGCAATGGTGTTTTAAAACAACGCTTTCGTTGTTTGTTAAAGGATAGAGTTTTGCACTATAAGCCCCTAAAAGCAACAAAGATTATATACTCTTGTATTGTGCTGCACAACATTTGTAGGTTGCGAAATGTACCAGAAGATTTCAATATACTTGAGCTACTAGACCGTTTCCTCATTGATGATAATATCTGGGGACCAGCTGAAAGGCCTGTAGGTACAGACAACAACAGAATGTGGAATTTGCCAGGTCATAATATCAGAAATCAAATAGCTAGGCAAAGATTTTCAAATTAATTAATTTTCTTTGATCAAATATGCATACCAAACTTACTTTTTAGTTATAAGTAAAGCATTATTTACCTGATAGGTTTGTTTTTAAATATTGGCATATAAAATGAAGACATGCTCCTTCACAACTAATAATTAGTTAATTTGAACAACTTAAGGACCAAAGCCAGAAACAAATCATTTTTGATATGAAGTAGCATGTCTATATTTTAAAATAAAAAATGATATCAATGAATAATTTTTAATGATAGAAAACCAGCAGTACTTCGGCAAAAATGCCTTTGAGGCAGATAATTCTTATATTTTTCCATAGTACCACCACAATTTTTCCTTCATAAATCTGGAATATTGTAAAAAACGTTTCTAGTTTTTCCATAACTAAACTACATTTGTTTTTTTTTTTAATTCCATGTCTTGCATTTTTTTCAAATAAAGCATTATAGATATCCTGGAAAACTTTATTGGAAAATTTA
The DNA here is from genome assembly GCF_980474605.1 of Leiobunum rupestre. Taxonomy (NCBI): domain Eukaryota; kingdom Metazoa; phylum Arthropoda; class Arachnida; order Opiliones; family Sclerosomatidae; genus Leiobunum; species Leiobunum rupestre. The sequence continues at coordinate 39,109,708 of NC_143387.1, forward strand.
TTGTAACATAAAAAAAACTCTGAACAAGAATTATGTTAGAATATAAAACTATAACAGGAAAAAAGTTAAGTAATACTGCTTATACCTATTACTCAAACTCAAAACAAAACTCTTTAATATAGTGCTATGCGAAGGGTTAAAATAAAGTATATTTAGGCTGTATGTAGCATGAGTATATTAATTCTCGAATGTCAATGTCAGCCAACACAGTCGAGATAAAAATTATTATGAATAATTCCATATGCATTACACCAAACTACATTAATAAAATGTCCCAGAGTCACTTACCAAGAACAATTACAGAAATACATTAATTATAATGCACAACTATTAGGAACTGGAACCTTAAATAACATATTGAAAAATTCCAATTGTATTTAAAAAATGGTGGTAGGAGTGAAATTCAAACTGATCTTCAAATTGATAATGAGTGTTCTCAATGAGTGGTTATTCAATTGATGTATAATTACATTAATTAACAACACTATTAACCTTTTAGTCTTTTACATTATGTTTTCATGTTGGTTTACTGGCTAAAACCTCAACTACATTCTGCAAAGCGAAATAACAAAGGTGAAAATGTCATGATTAAAAATAACAAAGGTGAAAATGTCATGATTAAAAATAAAAAATTTTAGTTATAAAAATAACATTAATACCATTTTGTGTATTATAAGGATTACCCTTACAATTTTTACATGAAGTATAAAATTTACATTTACACTTTATATTACTACTAATAAATTTTCAAAATTAGCATTTACTAGATTTCATTATTCGACAGTCAAAATTACGAAACAGGAATCTACTAGGGGGCAAAATTTCAGTTTATTCTATGCTTATTATAGGGGTTTGATGAGAAATGCTATTGACAACCACTACAATTTAAGTATTATGCGAAAAAAAAAGATAAAAAAATCCTCAGAAAATTTAGATAAGGAACATTTATAAAATTTTACTAGAAATTAATAGTTACAGTGCAACAAATATGGTTTTTAGGGGGGAAAAAGGGATAACCGTCATGATTTAGTTCAAATTAGTCGACCTATGGTGCTAATCTACAGTGGCAATGCATGAACTAAGAGTTCCGGTGCAGTTGGGTCAAATTTGCCACGTAGTTTTCTACATGCCACTAGTTGCTTTTAATTAGATAATTAAGGATAAAAAACCGAGGACTACAATACTTACAGTAGTAGGAATTCCAAATTCATTGGAGCCTCTTACACCACCTACTAGTTCTTCACCAAAAGCAGCCAAAAGTCTCTCTTCTAATGAGGATAACGACTCGCTGGTGTTTGCACCACCACCAGTCTTACTCATTTCTCGTTTTGCGAGTGCTGCTTTTGCTTTTGTATTACTCTTCCAATCGGCTAGAAACTTGAATAAATTTAATTCAAAAAGTTGCGTTATCGGAAATGAACAAATATTACGAAATAAGCTTTAATTTACTTTTTTCCATTTATCTTTAGTTTTAGTTGACCCTGTTCCATCGCAATTGAGCAATTGGGTCAAATGTTCCCACATTTCATCAAGGTTTCTACTTGTAAAACTAGCGCTGAATTTTTTGGTTATGAAATTTCTATTTTGTTCTATAAATTCTAAGATTGTTTCTTGTTGATTTAGCGAAACTCTCGATTGCCGACGCGCATTATTGACAGCCATATTTTCACGTCAAAAATTTCAAATTAGATTTAACCCGTTCAACCAAAATTAAAACGTCCCCTTGAAAAACGCGTCTAAATAAATAACATCCCATCGTCTGCTTCAAAATGAAACAATTCTCATTGGTTCAATCGAACCGGAAGTTCGAAAGCTTTTAAAATTTTTGCTAGGAATCGAAGGTCGATGACGCTCATATCGAAACTCTTTACAGAATACGTAAATCTTAAATTTTTGATCTCGATCGAACTGGAAAAATTCGTAATCGTCATCGAATAGACTTCGATCTTGAGATTTCGAATATTTACAGAATAGGCCCCCAGTTGTTGTATCACGCTTCTGCCCATTTCATTCTAACATCTTCATCAGTTGGAAACTGAAAGAAATAATGATTTTGTGGACTGTTCCCTGGTGTCGCTATGACATCCTACCACACAGCATACTTTAACCATTCTGCAACATTGCAAAATACCTTAGACTTAACTGTTTTTGGCTTAAGATCTTTTAATATTTAAGTTTAAAAAAATCTAAGTTTGCAATTTTTAATAAGACAAAAAGGGTTTTATAATAATAGTAGTCCTATTATTAATCCAAGCTTAAATAACCCTATAGTTCATGCAATATTTGCCTAGGCTTAAGGAAAATACCTTGGGGGGGGGGGGGAAACGATAGAAATCGAATTTCACCCTAGAATCTTATTCCAAGTAAAGTGCAAGTATAAAAGAATAAAATAAATAAATTATCTTTATCGTACGACAAAAATTTGTAATGGAAACAGTCGAAAAAACTGTTAAAACAAACGTCGAGTGTAACTACGCCGCCATTTTAACAATCTACGATCAGAGACTACTCAATAATCGATCAGAGCCCTCTGAACCTATTAGGCCCGCACAAAAACTCCATTGTCCCCCGATGAGCTTCCCCCTTTTCACCGCTTGGCGTAAATAGGAATATGGTCGATTGGAGTGCATGGCGAATTACCGGATACTGTGGTCGGAGTATAGTTGCGCATGATATTTTGTGGTAGAGTGAGTAGGAGTGTCTAACGTCTTTGCCAGTTTTCCATGTACAGGTAGAAAGGGGGTTGGCACCGGAAGTCCCCGCTTCCTTCCCCCCTGTGTGTAAACTAGGTCACTTCCGGCAGGTGGCGACATTGTGGGCGTGGCCATGGGGTTACTCCCGCCAGGTGGCGCGCGCGCTGATTGGCGCGGGGACCACGTGGTAACTACGCCGCGCGGGGACCACGTGGTTACTACGCGACGCGGATACTGCGCGCTTATTGGCTGGGGCGAAATTGTTCAAAATGGCGCTGATTGGTTGGTGTTTTGGCGCGAAATTATTCAAAATGGCGCTGATTGGTTGGCGTTTTGGCGCGAAAAGGGGTCAGTACTCCTTTAAAGGAATTCCCAGGCTCGCTATACTCGGTCCCCGTTTTCCATTGTTAAAACGGTGACAGGTTTGATTGATTGAGCAGGTGTTTATCGAGGAATGCGCCGTTGCTAGGTTACCCAGTACGCTGTTAGAGGAAACTCTAGATTTTTATTCGGGACGATTTCGTTGTACACGTAAATTTCGAAAGAAAAATGGCTGCGTTAAATAGCCACGATATTCCTTTAAAATTTCTTTCGGAAAAAAAAACGATTAATGAGTTTCGTTAATTGGAAGGTACCAGGTGTACATAAATCAGATTTGGCCGCGCAAGGGTTTTATTTGTTACCAGACAGCGTATCGGTCAAGTGCGCCTTCTGTTCGCTAGTCATAACCGATTGGAAAAGCGTAGCCCTCATTCGACACTTGGAAAAGATACCGCTTTGCCCTTTCATGAAAGGAGTATCTGTAGGAAACGAAACGAATTTCGAGTAGGGATGACGGTAGCTTACTTGGTAGGACGAACAACTTTGTAAATAGCAAATTAAAATAGTCACGAGTTCAAATCCCCTCCAAATAAGAGACCGTCATTCTTTTTATAAAAATGGACGACTTTTACGTAACTCTACCGAGTAACGCCTCTAGCGACCTCTATCCGGCGAATACTCAGTCAAACTTTAAAGTAAACTTGGGTCGTTCTATAACACCACCGGACAAATTTGTTGTTGGCGTGTCGGAAGTAATTTTGCCTCCCAACTGGGAAAATATCACGGATAAAACTAATAATTTTCAGTTAAAAACGGTAGCCCCTGACTATTATAAAAAACGACCTTACATTTATAAAATCTCATTAAAAGTCGCTAAATTGGAAGCCGAAAAAGACACTGCCGGATTTCTCATCAAATATAGTCTGGTTAAAAAAGTTTTACGCGCTATTAACGAAGGAATAAGGGAAAATGGACTGGACGCCTACATTTCTTTCAAAATCTGGGAAAAACCCGATGGACTTTATTGGATTTACGATCCAACAATACATAACCCGGCCGACCCAACCAAGAAGAAGAAGACCAATTTCGAGTTATTTATTCCTGACGGACCTTTGAAAGAACTGTTATGTTTCGAGAGCAAGGATGACACGGGATATCAATCGGGGGTATATCAGCCGTCAAAACCGGTAACCCTCTATACGAGGAGCATAATTTTAAATCATCTAAATTATATTGAAATCAAAGAAAATCATCTACGCGATATGACTTTTACACGCAACGTAGAAGTTGACTGTAATATTCCGATTGGAACTTATTTAAGTATTCAAGCAATATTAGACGCCATGTCAAACACTATCCCTGATCACGTGAGAAACCTTGTTCATTTCGGTATAAACCCCAATGGCACAATCCATGTAGGAGCTGATCACGGGGCTGTGACTATTTTCTTCAAATCGAGTAAGAAAGGCTTAGGCGAATTACTAGGATTTACGGATTTCGATTTTGACCTGGTTGGTCACGACAGTACTTATCCGGCCGATTTATCTAGAGGCGCGAGTACGCTTTATCTATATTCGAATTTAATATACCCCCAGTATACCGGAGATACTTTCGCTCCTCTCATGAAAATTATACCGTTAGCGAGCAATGATCAGCCTCGTAATAATTCTATTATATACGACAAAATAGACTATTACCCGGTTAAAGCAAGAGAGCTAGAGTTGATCGAGATAGACTTAAAAACTGATTTTGGAGAAAATTTGATATTTAACGCGGGGAAGACGGTCGTTCGACTTCATTTCAAGAAAGATGTCAGAGAGTGACAGTTATTTCCGTTACTATAAGTCTCAATATGGGGGACGAGTGTTTGCCGGCCCCGCTTACCAGAGAGGGCGTGGTTTGGGTGGAATATTTAAGAAATTAATGAGATATATTACACCGATGGTAATACCTATACGCAGCGAAGCGCTAGGTCTCGGAAAGCGTATGTTCGGTGATTTGGAATCCGGTGTAGATCCGCAATTGGCTATCCGCAACAATTTACGATTAGCCGGAAGCAATTTGTTACATAATGCCGCTGACAGAATGAGTAAGCCCCAGTCAGGCAGTGGAACTCGTAAGAGACGCGCGCCTCCTAGACAACGGAAAAAGAAAACGAAAAAATCAAGGACGAAAGACGATTTTTTGGGATAAGAAACAATGGCGCTTCGAGAAGTCATGCTAAGTTCGTTAGACTTGTTCGAACGACCCGTGTTAAATACCAACATATTAGCTACAACCGAAATACGATATCTACCCACGAATAATTTGACCGACAATGGCCCTCTCGAATTTTTTATTCCGGCATCTGATGACTTATACATTGATTTATCCAAAACTATGCTCAAACTAAAAATGAAACTCGTGCATTTCGATGGTACAGACGTACCAGCCACTGAAGTTAAAGTCGGGGTCACGAATAATCTTATTGGACTTTTTTTTCGCAAATCGACGCTTATCTGGGCGACACGTCTGTGCAATCTACAAATAATCTTTCGGCGTATAACGCGTACTTGGCGAAATTGCTGAAATTTGGTGAAGACGCTAAAAAAACGCAACTCGAAAATGGAATGTATTATATGAACTTGACCTGTAACCCGCAAGACATGTGGGAACCTGCTTTTAACAATGATCGTAACGGAATGCTGAAGAGATGCGCGCGAACGAAAGAATCGACCACGTTTGAGTTAATGGGCCATTTACCCCTCGATATTTGCCACATGAATAAGTTTATTGTCAATCAACTACCCGTAAGATTCCGCTTAGTAAGAAGCCCTCGTTTAACTTGTATAATAGCTTTAGAGCAGGGAAAAGATTATAAGCTAATTTTAGAACAGGCGTATTTATACGTTACTAAAGTCAAGGTGGCTCCGCAGATAAGTTTAGCCCACGCTAGGATGTTAGAAAGCGGAATACCAGCGATTTATCCCATTACGCAAACAATTATGAAAAGTTTTTCTATCGCTCAGGGTCTGAAAAACATAAATCGCGATAACGTAATACTCGGGAGAATACCAAAAAGGGCAGTTGTAGTTTTTGTCAAAGAAGAAGCTTTCAACGGGTCATTGACCACAAATAGCTTGCAATTTGAAAATTTAAATATCACCGACTTATCTTTGTCAGTCGGACCGGATAGATACCCTCCTGACGGCTTTCAAATGGATTATGCAAATTCAAATTACTGTTTACCTTTTCAGTCTTTATTCGAGTCAATGGGCATAGCTTCCGAAGAATTTTAAGGAGGGGTACACGATCTTTACTTTCGATATGTCGCCGGACCAGAATGCCTGGGCTGATCATACGAGTATTCCTCGACAGGGGTCTCTACGTTTAGATGTTCAATTGAAAGACCCCCTACCGACTAATGTCGTGTGTATAATGTACTTTGAATTTGATAACGAGATTTTAATTACCCGGGACAGAAAGGTGATATATAGTATCGAATAAAATGAGCCACCCTGTTTTCTATTCGATTAGCTTTTGTTTGAGAATGACACGCCCCCATTTTCTCTCCAACCAACTCGACATTTTCTTATCGGCGAATCTCGCGGAGCCTGAAATTTTAATTATTTTAAATGGCTTGGTGAGATGTTTAGATATTTCTCAATTTCTGTGAAAACTTCTTTGGTTAATATCTTTTGAACCAATGCGTCGATTTGAATAATTGCAACACTTTCTAAATATAAATCAACCCCGGAGAACACGAAAATCGGGTTTAAAATGACCTGAGATAAAAAATAAAAAAGTTGACACCCCCTCTTTTAGGCCAAAATAGGCCAAATTATAAGTCTATTCAGAAAATGATTTTGGCCAATTTGTAGCTAAACATTTTATTAATCTATTACCGATGTCCGCTTCGACTTGATGCAACTATACAAGAAATGACGGGCGAAAATGTTCGAAATCTCCCACGGGCAAAGACTTTTTGAACAGAGTGTACAAGACTCATTCATGCCGGGAAGCCATTGGATAGGAATCTTCGTCAGTGCTAAAAATAAGAAAGGACAACGCGTGGGAGTTTTTTTTTTGTTCTTTCGGTCAACATTTTGATGTCTACGGTTTTAAATTGGATCAGTTAGCTCAGAAATGGTTTTATAATAAAAATATAATTCAAGATATGAACCAAGAAACTTGCGGTTTGCACGTTGCTTCGTTTCTGTTAAATAGGTCTGCTGGATTAAGCTTTAAGAAAATTTTAAAAATGTATAATAATGAAATATATATGAACGAAGTAATTTCGCTATTGGCATTGTGTGTACATTTATTTAATCACGAAAACAGATTTTGTAATCAATAGTGTTTAATAAACATGGTTTTACAAAAAACATTAATTTTCCCATTCATTAATTTCCCAATCATTAATTTCACGATCTTTAGAATACGCCCGGCGTCTTTCTTTGCGACCTTGGCGGGTTGGCAATTCCTTTCTTGTCAAGAGCGGTCCTACGAAAGGCAAGGAAACAGGTTCGGTCGTATTACGAAGGGTGGATTCCGAAGGCTTATAGCTGCTGTCTTTGAAAGTTGGCGTGCTATATTCATCGAGACTCGTTTCGCTTCGAGATTTACGTAGCTCAGCTCGAGCGGGAGAAGTGAAAACGTTGCTAGCGCCGTTCTCCCATTTCCCCTTTTGGTAGCCTGGAGTACTCGCAAAGTCAGGCTTGAATGGAATATTTCGAGACGTCACGAGATGCGGTGGGGCTGCAATTAAAGTTTTATGGGCGTAATCGGGCGATTGACTTTCGTCCAACCCAGAAATGCCGGAGACACTCTGCCATGGTGTAGAAATTCCAGGAATTATCGGTGATGCTGGGAGGGGGCTGTTAATAGCCATTTCCAGTTGGCGGAGAGGTTGCTGTACGGCTCTTTGCACCTGTTGTACGGGCGGCGCGGCGAATAGTTGATGGAGCTGATTTGGCGTTTGGGGAGGCGAAAAAACACTTGGCGAGGTGAGTGGCGGGTTACCGAATGAAACGTTAGGTACAGCGGAAGGCTGGTAGATCGCACCGTGTGCTAACTGTATCGGCGCTAACGTACTCGAAGAAGGAGGTAAAGGGGCGGTTTTATTTGAACGGCTGGAGCGCCGTCGTAGTCTTTAATTCTGAGATAACGCGCCAACATTTCCAGATATTCTCGTAGTTTTTCTTCACTACCGTCTCGAACGGATTTTTTAAGAATACTATTCATGTGTTCTTGTATTAAATTTAGCAATTTTTCGGTATCGGATAAATAGCTATCCGCGGGTAGCAAGACAAATTTCTTCATCGCGCCGGATTAATTATACGACCCAAGATTGGCGGGATGAGCGAATCGAGAATCGCTCCCCAAAAACCGCCCGTTTGCGAGACTAGAATTCTTCGTCGATAACGATCACTGAGATCTCTTTGACCTAGTTTTCTAATAGATTTTTTATATCGTTGTAATTGCCGTCGTTTATTCTCGCCAACGGGTAAAGCTCCGCGGCAAATATTATGACAGATATTCGCGATTGAGCCAACCTGATCTCGCGTGGCGTTCTTAAGTAAAAATCGTCTTTGATTTGGGGAAGCCTTTTTCAATAAAGTTAGATGTGGGCGGCTTTCTATAATTGACCTGGGCAAAGGCATTTTACAGAATGACGTAAAATTCGAATAAGCACTTTGTTATATATTCTGATTATTACAATAATATACATTTTCCTCTACCAAAAATGATAAATACATAATACAAAAAAATTTAATTTTCGGTAAATACTAGCATCGGTCCTTCTTCCATGAGGCATTGCGTTCTAACTTTTAGAAATTCGGGAGTTTTTTGTTGCAGGTCAACAACCACGTTAGAATAGGGCTTATCCGACGTTACGTAATTATAAACGTTGCTCAGAAAATTAGGGTTATGCGGAAAAATCTGTCGACTTAAATGTTTTATTTGTGATGGATCACGGGGGCTTCGGAACAGGACTATAAATGAGGCGTTAAGCGAAATGTCGCGCGAAAATCTGCCCGGACCAAAGACGTTCTGGCATAAGAATACAATACTCAGATTCAGATGATGCGAACACACGCGAAAAAGTTCAGATACCAGCGCGTTGTCTAAGCACTCTCTCGAAAGGTCGTCTAGCACCAAGAGGTTGTTTTGTCTTTTGTCAAACAAATCTTCGGGTTTCTCGCTAAAGAGCCCTTTATGGAATTCAATTTCGGGGGCGAGGGTTTTTAATTCGTCAAATTGATCGTTCCAAAGATTGTAGCAATATAAAATTTTTTGAGGTGGATTGTCGAACATTAAATTTTTATTTTTCAGGAGATTAAACGTCCAGTGACTTTTCCCCGACTTACTGGGGCCAGCCAAAAGAAAGGTACAGGGGGTTTGAAATTTTAGGCGTGTGAGGGACATGAATATCCGTAGGGAATAGAAGTACCGTCTTTGAAAAATATACGTTTCGTCGACGTAAATCCCACTAGTTTTTCGGCTTGTCTGAGATACAAGTGCCCGGTTTTTTGTCTTTTCACGTTAAAGGGAATCTCGACTCGGTATTTTAATTCGCGGTTCTCGAGCGCCAACTGCTTTATCGTGTCAAAGTTTAAGATGGTCTGATTTTTTTTAGTAAGAGTGACGCCTTTTATCTTGGTTAAAATTTTGCCCGATTCGAACAAGATAGAGTAACCCTTGGGGGCTATCGTGGTAAAAGCTTTAATGGGGTCATTAGGATATTCATCCGTAAGTCCGCCCAAGCTGCTTGATAAAGTTAAATCTAATTTCTTATCGTGTATCATAATACAACTGTCCGTATCGCCATAGGCCAAATTAGGCCCTATTTTAGCCATAAGATTATATAATTTAATACGCCCATAAGAGGCGACGAAAATGCCCACAGTTGGGGAACCTTTACGATAAGCCGGGACGTGGTCTTCGTGATCTTTGGTCGTCACGAGAGCCATTCCGTTTTCTAAGAGTTTTAAATCGGTCAGCTCTTTTGTTTTATCAGTTAAAATTTTAACCAAGTCGGCGTAGGAATTTATAAAAGAACTATTATTTTGACGTAATTGAATTAGGTGACGTCCCCAAAGCTGGTTAAGGGAAAGCTTGCCAAGCGCTTTGAGAGCCGGGTTAGAGCTAACCTCTTCTAGGCCTATTTTTATCCCGTCCTGTTCCCAAAAGTCGTTTAAATATGTTTGTTTTTCTTCTAAGGAGTCAACGTTTTTAGGAAAACCAGCGTATTGGGTTTTTATTTTATAAAAATCTCTGACGTAATCGTCAACTAGGGGGGATTCGGAGTCGAAAGTTTCGCGATAATGCTGCACTTCGTGAATTTGTAAAACTTTATAATTATATTGAAGGGATAAATAAAACTCGGGGGTAGTGTACGTATCCGTAATCGCGCGTTCCACCTCGGTATGACGACAGTCGGCTAGATTATAGAGGGCGCACGTTCTGCATAGCGTAAACATTAATTTATCGCCAATCAGAGAGCCCAAGACGGGGAGATATAGATCTTGGGGTGGGAGAAGAGTCGCTTTGATTAGCCCGCAATAGAAATCGGGTTCGTAATTAAAGTTGCTAGTTAAGATTTCGGGAAGCCCTTTGGGGTAGCGGTAATTTTTGGACATGGAGACAGAGGGGTACATGCTGTTAAAGTCGTAAAATTTAATAGGCCTCTCGGGGGTGGATTCTATATACAGTAAAAAAATTTCAACGCGCCCGCCCCTCAGAGCGCTTCGCGAATTGATCGGGTCGGAGAAAGCCAGCTCGTCGCAAAAAGAATTTATTTCGGGGTTTTCTTTTAAAAATGTGTCCCATTCACATTCCCATATGGTAATTAAACGCGCGTTGGGGTAATTTTGACGATAAAACTCGATTTTGTCGAGAGTTTTTAAGTAATTATTGATATTAGACTCTTTAAGTTCGTAATTGTACCCATTATGGTCAGTGTGATTGGGACACCCGTGCCAGAAACACCCGAACAATTCCCCAATTATTAAAGGGTCAGCGCTGTAAATGTCGGGGTGGTAGGGAGCTAAATACTTTTCTCCCTCCAAAGATCGCGCCGTTTGAAACTTTACGTGCATTTTTTGCTCCAAGTAAGCCGCCCATCTGAGAGCTTTAACGGAATGCTTACCCCTGTACCCTGCCGGCGGGATAATAGCTATGGTATTTGGTTTCAGATACCAGCTCAAAAATAAATCGGTTAAAGCTCCCGGTAGAGTCACGCTTTTTCCCGCCAAAATGTCGAAATTGACCTTTTCTCTAAAAAGATTTCTGAGCCGGTCAAAACCCCTCTGTAACAGCTTGACGTCATCAATGGCGTACTTTGTCAACACTTCTTTTAAATCAAAAACGGTACATTTTTGGGCGTCGTACCAAGTTTCGAAATTTGCCAATTGGTCGGGGGTGAATTTATCTACTTCGAAAAAGGATTTTTTCCGGTACGACGCCGATATAGTCTAAGGTGTCTGTTTTTAAGAAACAATACGGGAAAAATACCTTGCTTTCGCTTAAATTAAAGGTTTTGGAGAAGCTTCTGAGAGGGGCTGGAAAATAAGAAAAGCTATCTATAAATCTTATATTGTATTTGGAAAGAAACATCGCGAGAAGTTTGCAGCCTTTAAAGATAACTTCGGGGATTATTGGCCGGGTCAGAACTCCTTTTAATACGAGTAAACTATCAAATCCAGACCCAAAATGCGAAATGCACGTAATGTTTTTAAAAACTGGTTCAATCTTTGAATATTTGGTCTTACCCTTTTTTGCAACGACCTGACTCTCCAATAAGTAATCTAAAAACGTCTCGACGCAATTAAAGCCGGTAAAGGTACGGTAATCGTACGTTTCAGAGTAAGGACTGTCTTGCATAGCGGTAATTAGCAGAACGGGTTTAATCTCGTCATTGTCGACTAAAGTTTCAAAATCAAAGTAAAGGATTCTGGTGGAATTTTCCGGTAACGTGATAGGTTGAACAAAACACGCATTTTTCGGGTGCTCAATTTTACAGTAATGACATTTCAAATCGCATACGTGGTCCCCTTCAAACTCTTTCCCGCAAGTCAGGCAACGTTTGAGTTTGTCGCACGTCCCTAATTCTATATGCTTTTGGAAGCACGTATTCCCCGCAAAATATCTAAAGCAGCTGACGCATCGTTGACTAGCTTCGGTATGGGAAACATTCGTGTCGAGACACCGCTTACAATTAACGGGGCCCTCGCAATTGTGCTGTTTTGTTTCTTTGACATTCCCAAAAACTTTCAAACAAAATGGACAGTACCCTATTCCCCCGAACATGGCGGCGTAAGACCTCACTACGTGGACGTGGTTTCCTAATTTAAGGAGAAAGATTTTTTTGGGTCTAAAGTGGCCTAAATAAATTGGGTCAAAATTGGAATCGGAATCGAGTAGGATAATTTGATAATCTGGCAAGACATTTTGTAATTTAGGAATATCTTTTATTTCAACAGGACCTGGGGGAACTTTTGATAATCTGTGTAATGCTAAGGCCGCTTTTTTTGTTTTGGATGGTTGACATTACGAATGTACTTTAGATCATAGCTATTAAAATTTTTGGATTGGCCTTTATTTTTTAATTCTTGGTAGTCAGCGAGGCATTTTCCTACCGCTACCGCTCTCGCAAAACACAGATTATCTGAATTGCGAATCGGGATAAAGGTATTGCCCTGTTCAATATAATTATCTAAGCACTCTATAGTCCTGTTACGAATACTTTTTCGAATACCACTCATATTGGTGTCTTGCAGAAGAATTATGTCGAATTTTAGGGGGCTTCAAAGTATAAATTCTTATGGGACTGGGCTACCTGCTCGATACCGCTTAAAATTCTATCGGCCGTCAACTCGTTTAGGTTCATAAATTGGAAATTAATGGGCTCTTCGAGTTCGTCCGAACTGACCGCTATTCTGATACGACTATAACCCTGATTTTCATCGCTAATTTCGTTTAATAAAGATTGGAAAATTTCGTTTAATTGGGTTTCTATTCGCGCGTGATTGAGATCGTCCAAGTTTTTGAACTCGCACTTGAATTCTAAAGTTTTAAATTTGTATTTTTTGGAAGTCCGAGAGATAATTTTAGTAACCGAATAATAGTTCTCAGGTCGAAACCTGGTACTTAAATCGAGTGGGGCTTCTTGAGTCATTGTAATTTACGAATTTCGTCGTAGCGTTGAGTCACTTCCCTGAATAACCGCAGGACGTCGTGAATGTCTCTTCTGCCGTATAGGCTCAGCGATTTTGCAAATGAGGAACCAGAATTTTTGGCCTGGCTATGGCGAATTTCTAATTTATCACCCTCAATTAGGTAAACGGCGTCTAGGTCCTTGACGTCTTCTAAGGCTGCTTTAAGCTGGGGTCCTGATTCTAGTTTAACGCATACACCCTGTTTAGTCGGTTGCGGACGACTGGATGCTACGTGCGTGGCGTAACGCCTTATATCTATATATATTTTTTGGTCAAAGGTCGTTATTTTAACGCCCAAATCTCCGAGCTCGGAGAATTCTAATACAATATCGTGCCAAGTGCTATTCTTTGTTAATTTTTCTTGGTCTTGTTTAGCCCCTTTCCCAGCTTCGCATTTTTCGTTCAATGATTGTCGAGGTTTAATTTTTTTAATTACTTCGCCGACTTTTGATTTTCTAGCGTATACTTCGGGCAACTTCACTGGTGCTGTTGGGGGAGTGTCATAATCGAGCTTAATGTCGTCTCGGGCTGCCTAAGACATATAGAGATTAAAAACTCTTCTCGCTTAAAAAAATTCAAAAACATAATTACCATCTTGCTGATTGGTCGTCGGGGAGAGTGAGGGCGGTGTTCGTCGCTTCTGCGAAATTGACCGTTGCGCGATTTCTTATATACTGGCAAGGTAAGGGGGGAAAGAACATTATAATCGCGTGACAGTCCTATTAACAGGTGTTCAATTTGTCAAAATGATTAATTACTTAACGAAAGCGGAATGAACCGGTTCTACCATGACTATGCGAAAGGATTGTTCACTAACGCGGCCATTTTTCCAGCGAATGCGCGACCTCAATTTAATTCGATGACATAATTAATAGGTGATTCTCTCGGTATTGTCGCTAAAGGTATTTTATTTGTTGATACTCTAACAGCGAGCGGGGTAACCTAGCAACGGCGCATTCCTCGATAAACAACTGCTCAATCAATCAAACCTGTCACTACTTTAACAATGGAAAACGGGGACCGAGTATAGCGAGCCTGGGAATTCCTTTAAAGGAGTACTGACCCCTTTTCGCGCCAAAACGCCAACCAATCAGCGCCATTTTGAATAATTTCGCGCCAAAACACCAACCAATCAGCGCCATTTTGAACAATTTCGCCCCAGCCAATAAGCGCGCAGTATCCGCGTCGCGTAGTAACCACGTGGTCCCCGCGCCAATCAGCGCGCGCGCCACCTGGCGGGAGTAACCCCATGGCCACGCCCACAATGTCGCCACCTGCCGGAAGTGACCTAGTTTACACACAGGGGGGAAGGAAGCGGGGACTTCCGATGCCGACCCCATTTCTACCTGTACATGGAAAACTGGCAAAGACGTTAGACACTCCTACTAGAGTGTTGCTATTCGGAGAACCTTGCGGCCGCTCATGAACATGGAGCGAAGATCGAGTAGTGGGTGGCCTCACCACTAATGGTGGTGGGCTGTTGGTATGTTGAGGAAGCACTGGCGGATGTGGAGTTGAATTTAAAAACCAACCAAACAATCAACGTCAGCTCTCCCAACCACACAATTACCGTTCGGATTCGGATTCTGCACGCCCACAGTTGGAAAGCAGTGGTTCTAGAAATTGCTTTAACTGTGGAGGTCAATTTCCACATCCGAGAGGTTGATTTGGATGCCCAGCTAAAAATGAACAATGCCAATGGTGTGGCCGATACGGCCATTTTGAAATTTTTTGTAGAACCAAACAAAATTAAATGGAACACAGACATCCAAACCACATAACTGCCACAATTACCCACTATACTGACGATACTGAGATAGAAAACAGCTCGGAGGATTCTCTACGGTCAACCCATTTGTGTACGTTGACACCATATTCGGATAACAGCTATCATTTCAGTCCCCTTCAGTCTTCGTGTTGTATTCGAGATTATCTATATGTTGTATAACTGTGATACTCACCAATAGAGGGCGATACGGTTTCCGTAAACCATAACTGTTTAAGATAAACGACCGGTGTTTACCCTACCGCCCTCATGCGTAAGCCGGCAAGACAGCGGCTGCGTATGTCGGTATCTCCAGTCTAAATGTAATTATATTTCTTAGGTATTATTAAATCTATATTAATCTCAGTATTAAGCTTCATCATTAAGTTACAAACATAATATTTGGCGACGGAGATGGGATGTAAGTTAACACAAAATAATATAATAAGAAAATATCAAGTAACCTTTTCAACCTAAAGAATTCCGAAAACATTCAATAAGCCTTGGCTACAAAGCGTAGTAAGTGCTCAATGACTGTGAGATTCACGTAAAATTTTTAAGCACCGACATACCAGTCCACTACAGAGTATTCTAATAATGGGCTCTTCTCAGCAATCACATTTTGATGAATTCGATCCAACAAGCGAGCAATGGACACTGCATCACGAACGCCTAGAAGAACATTTTTTGGCTTGTAAAATTAAGGATAATGCAGATACTACGGTTAATGCAGAGGTACAAATAATGAAAAGAGCCATTCTAGTTTCAGTCATTGGCAAGGAAACTTATGCCATATTACGCAATTTAGTCGCACCTGCGAAACCCAACACCAAGTCATATGCAGAGCTAATACAGGCTTTGTCAGCTCATTTCAGTCCAGCACCAAGACAGATAGTCGAAAGGTACAAATTTTATAAGCGTGACAGAAAATCTGGGGAAACAGTGTCACAATATCTTGCGGAATTGCGAAGTCTGACAGAATATTGCAATTTCGGCGCCTCATTGGAAGAGATGATCAAGGACAGATTAATTTGTGGTATAAATGACGATAGTATTCAAAAACGTTTATTTGAAGAATACCTAGACTTAACCAGAACGGTTGCGTTAGCTCACTCTCTAGAATCAGCAGTTCGTGATACGAATAGTTTGAGGAACCACGAAGATTCCACACCTGTCAATAAAATGTCAATAACTCATAAATCTCACAGATCCAATTCAAAAAGTAAAATGCCACAAAATATTCAAGATAGCGGCCCATCCAGCATGCCCGATAGTAATCAGAGGAGTCCGTCCCATACCCAGGCGAGCAATCCGCTTCATAACAATTCTAATTTTTCTCAAAAGACATTCAGGCCTTGCATAAGATGTACAGAAACCACTCATGAGGAATGGAACTGCCCTTTCAAGTTTTCCTCTTGCTATAATTGTTCGAGATATGGCCATATCAAAAAGGCATGTCGTGGTGGAAGGAGATTTTCACCCAACCATCAACCACGCTCTCCACAGACTCAACATTCTTCTCGAGGTGGACATTGCCAACACCAAAATAGAGGTGGGAATTTTCAACGAGGCCGCTCTTATTCACCTAACTTCCATAGAGGAAATTCGTATCATATAGATATGAATCAACAAGTTGGCCAACAGTCATATGATTTATGCACAATGTGTACACCTCTCTATGACTCGCATTCTAGTCGACCAGTTTCTAATATTGGTCACACTCCTACGCAAGACAATGTAACAAATTACGAAGAACCCACTGCAGTAACCGAGTACGGACTCTATCACATTGATCGAACCAAGCACATAAGTAAAGATTTTAATATTATGAAAACTCCATCTCCAATTTATATCCAATGCCGTATCAATGATATTCCAATTACTATGGAACTCGACACGGGATCCGGCCATTCTATGATTTCGTCAAATTATCAGAAGATTATTCCTCGCATTTCAAATCTTCAGCCAGTTGAAGATAGGTTAACATCGTTCACTGGCCACGCAGTACGAACACTAGGTCAAACGTTGGTCACAGTCAAGTATGGTACAGAAACTACCACCTTACCTATTTTAATCTTCAACGGTCCTGGTCCAAATTTATGTGGGCGTTCATGGATATATTCCGCTTTAAAGATTTTACCGAAAATTGAAGCGCATACTCAAAAAATTCAACATACTGCTAACACCAGAGACGGCGCCAACGTTCAATTAGATAAAATATTAAAAACACATTCTGAACTATTTTCACCCGGTATTGGTTGTTTGAATGGAGTCAAAGTTAAGCTTTACGTCAAACCGGATGCCCATCCAAGATTTTTTAAAGCCCGTACAGTTCCATACGCACTCAAGTCAAGAGTTGAAGATGAACTTTCAAGACTTGAACATGAAAATATAATCACGCCTGTTCCCTACTCTGAATACGCTGCGCCAATAGTGCCAGTTTTGAAAAACAACGGAGGAATCAGGATATGCGGCGATTATAAGGTCACCGCAAACAAGGTCATCAACCCTGAAAAATATCATCTGCCTAAAACGGAAGACATTTTCTCAAAGCTTGCCGGTAGTGTTATTTTTACTAGACTAGATCTTAAAGAAGCCTATAATCAACTTCTTCTAGATGACGAATCCAAATCTCTTGTGGTGATCAACACGACCAAAGGACTTTACACGTACAATAGGCTACCATATGGTATTTCGTCATCCTCAGCCATTTTCCAGCGCCATATGGAAATCTTACTAAAAGATCACTCTAACGTCTCACCATTCCAGGACGACATTCTTATTGGCGGTCCCTCTATCGACGATCATTTAGAGAATGTGGATGCTGTTTTATCTATTCTCAGAGGTGCTGGTTTAAAGCTTAACAAAGCAAAATGTCAATTTCTAAAATCGTCCATAGACTTTCTTGGACACAGACTTGATGCACATGGTCTACGACCTCAAGAAGGCAAACTCAAAGCCATTCTGGACGCTCCTGCACCAAAATCTGTTACTGAACTTAAATCATTTCTAGGATTACTGAACTATTACGCGAAATTCCTACCCAACAACTCTACACACCTTGAACCTTTATATTCCCTGCTATCAATATCCCAACCCTGGATTTGGGAGGATCGCCACGAAAACGCCTTTCATAAAGCTAAACTATCACTTGAGAATTCTAACCTACTCGTTCATTTTGATGGCACGAAACCAGTTCAGCTTGCTTGTGACGCCTCGCCAGTCGGAATTGGAGCAGTAATATCTCACGTAATTGATGGTCAAGAAGCTCCGATTGAATTTGCATCACGTACTCTCAGCCTCACAGAAAGAAATTATTCCCAAATAGAGCGCGAGGCTTTAGCCTTGGTTTTTGGCGTAACGCGTTTCAAGGAATACCTCTTAGGTAGAAAATTAACACTTATCACTGATCATGAGCCTTTGATAACCATATTTTCAGAAGATAAACCTACTCCGACGCTGGCGGCAGCCCGCCTACAACGTTGGTCACTTATGTTATCTGCGTATGATTACACGATAAAATACAAGAAGGGAATTTCTCATGCCAATGCCGACGCTCTGAGCAGACTACCACTACCTACAGTTACGTAAGAACCACCATTACCCCAGGAACATGTCATACTCATTTCTACCATTGATAACAGTCCAATAAACTTGCAACGTATTCAGCTAGCCAC
Source organism: Leiobunum rupestre (assembly GCF_980474605.1). Taxonomy (NCBI): domain Eukaryota; kingdom Metazoa; phylum Arthropoda; class Arachnida; order Opiliones; family Sclerosomatidae; genus Leiobunum; species Leiobunum rupestre. Next base: position 39,128,363 of record NC_143387.1, read on the forward strand.
AATTGACGACACTACTCTAATGCAAGTTCTGCGTTACACCCTTTCCGGTTGGCCTGAGACGGCAAGGCACAACCCTGAGCTACGACCATTCTACAACAGACGTATGGAACTATCTGTATTAAAGGACACCCTTTTGGTCAGAAATAAAGTGGTGATTCCACAAAGCCTTCGGCGTGAAGTTCTCCTTGAGTTGCACAGTACCCATCAAGGTATTGTTGCTATGAAGGCCACAGCGCGCCGTTCCGTTTGGTGGCCTGGAATTGATGGGCACATTGAAGATTTATCGCGTCTGTGCGAAGTTTGCCGCTTGAACGCTCCCATGCCCACTAAGGAATTTTCCAATTGGCCGCCATCTCGCATGCCCTGGCAACGCGTGCATGCTGATTTTGCCGGTCCCGTGGAAAGCAAGTTCCTATTAATTATCGTCGATTCATTTTCGAAATGGATAGAAATAGCTATCACTCCTACAACATCCACCGAAGTCGTCATTGACGCTCTCAGAAGTAACATCGCTCGTTATGGAATTATGGAAACACTAGTCACCGATAATGGTACCTGCTTTTCCAGTCAAAGATTTCACGACTTTATAAACAACAATGGAATCACACACTTGACCTTAGCGCCTTATCATCCTCAATCTAACGGCCAAGCTGAGAGATCAGTTCGAACTGTGAAGTCGTCTCTAAAGAAAATAAGTGGTGAAACATCCGTAGAAACAGAAATTATTGATCGTGGTTTAGAAACATTTCACAGGGATCCACTTCCTTTACGCATATCTAGAATTCTCATTAATTACCGTCGAACTCCGACTTCTACCGGTTTCTCTCCATCAGAGCTTATGTTTGGTAGAAGAATTCGATCAAGGATAGATTTATTTAATCCAACTCTGATGCAGGATCAATGTCCACCAAACACTGCTTCATGGAGTTCTCGTAATTCGCCGATGAACAACGCTCAATTATTTAAACCCAACGACCATGTATTCGCTAAGAACTTTGGAAAAGGCCCCCCTTGGTTTAAGGGTCAAATTATCCGACGATTAGGCAGTATGATGTTTCTAATTCACACCACTGCAGGTGTCATCAGACGTCACCAGAACCAACTAAGAAAACGATTTCTAGATAGTCGCGGCTCTCAACATACTCATACGCACATGCCAGAGTCAGCTACCGCCGCGACCGTGAAGAAACGTCCACACTCATATTTCTCTGGAGAACCAGTAGTTCCAGCTGCACTTCCTCGCAGCTCGAGATCACCACTCAGCAGAGTACCAAGCTCATTGCCAACATCCTCGTCACAACCTCCTCGAGCAACATCGTCACCGTTCCGACCTCCAGTTTCTTTCCAGTCGCTACGTAGTGCTAACGATGTTCCTTCAGTGCAATTACGAAGATCAGACAGAACCCGGAAACCACCAACTCGTTATGAACCAGACTAATTGTATTTCGCCTTCGTCACAACTATTTTATATGACTTTTAACTTAAAACATTGTGAAGGGAGGTAATGTTGTATTCGAGATTATCTATATGTTGTATAACTGTGATACTCACCAATAGAGGGCGATACAGTTTCCGTAAACCATAACTGTTTAAGATAAACGACCGGTGTTTACCCTACCGCCCTCATGCGTAAGCCGGCAAGACAGCGGCTGCGTATGTCGGTATCTCCAGTCTAAATGTAATTATATTTCTTAGGTATTATTAAATCTATATTCATCTCAGTATTAAGCTTCATCATTAAGTTACAAACATAATACTTCGGCTAAAAGTGAACTGATTCAATCTTTTGACATTTTGGGCACAAGCATGAAAGCCTTAATCGACACTGGAGCTTGTGTGAACATAATGAATTACTCAACTTATCAAGGACTTAAACAACAGCCTCAGTGCCAGATTAGCCATATAGCAGAAGTAGCAAATGCTACGGGCCCCGCTCTAGGCGAGTGGCCCCCGCCGCCCAGCGCCTAAGGAAAACAATTTACAGCGAAGCATAGAGTTTAGAATTTAAAACAAAAATATTAAAAAATCTAGAGATTAAACTAGTCTATACAAAACATTATGCACGAGTCCAGCGGCATCGTCGTGTAACTACTAACGAGGTAATAACCCAAGGACGTATCTAAGGGGGGGGTTTAGGGGGTTCAAACCCAACCCCCCTTAGGACCCGATTCCTTTCTTACGAAAGGAGCGCAACATTAAGAAATAAACAGTAAGACGTAAAAATGAATTGAAATATCCGCAACGCAGCACAGTAAAATATATTAATATATTAAATATATTAATAGGATCATTAATATTATAATTTTCTCGCAAAGGTATTAAAAAACTTCGTTTAATTCACTCGCGGAAATGTCATTGTCACTCGTCCCGAGTCTAGCCAGTACTTTAAATATGCGTTATTGCTAACGAAAAATTTGGCGCTCGCGATTTCATCTGGTTGTGTTATAACCCGTCCCCCCTCCCCCTTAGACTTTCTACATCTACGTGCTTGTAATAACCTTAAGGTAGAAGCAATGAGTTGGGAATATTAATCTAGAGATCCAATCAAATCTGCTCCCCGCGAAACACGTTTTTGAAACCTAGGGCCTCTTGGTAACATATGCTACAGGCCGCGCACTGGCTTAATCCGGCACTGAACAGCCTCCCCTAGTTCCATCCAACATTTGTGTATATCCGTTTGCATCCAAAGAACCTTTATCACTTGTCGGCCAATTCTCTTCTCAACTAACGTACAAATCGGCGTCGTCCTTGGCAACGTTCCACGTCCTACACCCCGGAAAAACAATATTGTTGGTGCGTCGACTCTCAAAAGTTTAAATTTGCTTCAAAATTTTACACATTTCTCGGCGTCAACGCTAAGCACCAAAGAAAGTAATTGGGAAACAAGAGTAATGAAGTACGACCACCTATTTCATGGAATGGGGAAAATGAAAAACTTCACGGCTCATCTTCACATAGACGCATCAATACCGCCCGTAGCTGTTTATCACCAGCGTATACCTTTTCACCTTCGTGAACAAGTCAAACGTGAAATTTAAGATTTGGAACGTTGCGATATTATCGAACGAGCGGTAGGCCCCACATCTTGGTTGTCTCCTCTCGTTATTGTTCCAAAGAAACACACTCCTACAACTATCACATCGGAGCCAAAACGAGCACCTGAATTGAACGAACACCAACCCACCGAGGGAAACATTGATGATTCCAAAAATAATGCCGGAATTCGAGTATGCGTAGACATGCGACTCCCCAACACAGCGATTCGTCGAGAGCTACACACGTCACCGAAGATTGACGATATAATGTACGCCATGAATGGAATGAGTGTTTTCTCCCGATTGGATTTGAACATTTTCGACTCATATGGGCCCATTTCGGTATAAACGTCTAGCATTTGGTATAAATTCAGCTGCTGAGATTTTTCAGAAAACAATTGAAGATGTTATTCGTGGAATCAATAACACGATAAATACCAGCGATGACATAATAATCGGAGGAATTGACACTGATGACCATGACCGGAAACTATCGAGCGTCTTGGAAAGAACCTCTTCACATGGCCTTACATTGAATAAAACCAAGTGTGAATTCGCAAAACAAGAGATCACATTCTTTGGGCACATTTTTGGCACCGACGGTCTCAAACCGGACCCTAAAAAGATTGAAGCAATAAATTCTTTACCAGCCCCACGTAACATTTTTGAGTTACGCAGTTTCCTTGGACTAGCTAACTATTGCGCTCGATTCGTGCCAAATTTTGCAACTCTAACCGATCCGTTACGAAATTTACTCAGGAAGGACGCTGAATTTATTTGGACCTACAATCATCAGACAGCGTTAGTAATCAAAGCAAAAATGAACGAATGCTCCTCTCTCAAGTTCTACGATCGAACCAAACAGACCACCGTCATTGTAGATGCTAGCCCTGTCGGTGTTGGCGCTATTCTCACCCAGCATAATACTCAGGGTCAAGAATATGTAATTGCATTTGCTAGCAAGGCACTGTCAGCAACTGAACAACGTTATTCTCAGATAGAGCGTAAAGCGTTGGCTATCGTCTATGGGTGTGAACATTTCGATCTTTATCTCAAAGGCTCAAATTTCAAAATTTTAACAGATCACAACCCGCTGGTTGCGATATTCAATAACTCTCACGTCAAACCGCATCCAGCGATGGATTCTCCGACACCAGCATTAACAGTTTCGAGTCGCCTATCAACATGGAAAAAATAACCCTGCTGATTACATGTCACGCCATCCTCTACACTTTCCGACCAATCACGAACTCAGCCGGGATGCGCTAGATGTTTCCCATTTCGGAGCGATAACTATTTCAGACGTCATAGCCGAAATTGCTAAGGACCCATTACTAAGCAAGGTCAAAGAAGCTATCTTTAACTCAAGGATTTGGGAGATGCATAAACCTGCCGAGACAGAATTGTTAACGTGGAATATCTACAAAAACGTACGTCTAGAAATATCTGAAGACAATGGACTGATTTTTCGTGGGGATAAAATAATTCTACCACCTTCGCTCGTTGATAAAGCGATAACAATAGCGCATGAGGGCCACCCTGGCATAGTTCGAACGACAAAATTTGGTTCCCCGGAATCAATGACAAAGTACACGCACGAATCGGTGCTTGTATAGCCTGCAAAGCCAAGGTGCCACACTTCCAACACCAACCAGTGCACATGACTCCTCTACCCGAAAGACCATGGTAATCTGTGGCTATCGATCACTTTGGACCAACGCCCACTGGAGAATACATCTTAACCGTTGCAGATGAATTCAGCATTTATCCCATTGCAGCAACGGTGTCGTCCACTTCGTTCGGTTCTAACGTAAAAGCGCTGCGCAACATTTTCTCCATGTTTGGAGTACCAACGAATGTAAAGACTGACAATGGTTCTCCATTCAGCAGAGGCGATTTTGAAAAATTTGCTCTCGAATACGGGTTTATTCATCATAAAGTAACACCTCGATGGCCACAGGCTAACGGATTTATCGAGCGTCAAATGCCCATGCTGGCTAAAGTTATACGCACCGCACTTCTGGAACACATGACCTGGCAAGATGTCCTTCCTAACTATTTAATGAATATCCGAGCCACGACTCACCCTACCACGGGACAATCGCCAGAAATTCTATTTTTCAATAGATCCATCCAAACCAAATTACCCGCTATTCTACCGCCCTCCCCACATGATAAAGAAGTTCGCACGAGGGATCATCATAAAAAATCCGCAATGAAGAGTTATTCGGATGAGAAGCGCCGCGCTTCCTATCACAAAATCAAATTTGGAGATAAAGTGTTACCAAGGTTGATTCAACGTAATAAATTTGATCCGCTCTATGACTCGCACCCTTGGTCAGTAATTGTGGTCAAAGGATCCAGTGTAACTATTCAAAACAAGGAAGGAAAACAGTACTGTTAATGCGAAATTGCTCTCTATTAAAACCCTTTAACGCTGGTCAAGAGAAAGAAAGTGAACTTGGAAACGTTAAAGATATTTATAATAACGTATATGACCACAGAACGAGAACTCATCACCCACCACTCAACAACGCACCAGCCATACCCAAACTACAACCAGCCATACCCCAACTACAAGTCAACAACGCGCCTGGACACAATACACCACAACTCAACAACGCACCAGCCATACCCCAACCCCAAGTTAACAACGTACCGGGAAACAATCAACCACCACTCAATAACCCACCAGGAAAACAGCAAGGCAGTCAAAATTATCGGCGTAGCCTCCGACCACGTGAATCCATTAAGAAGCCGCATCGTCACCAGCCATGATGGAAAGCAACTTAAAAAACAGATTGAATTCATTATTTGTGTATTTTGTTTTATCTACTATTTCTTTATTTGGTAAAGGGACGAGTGTAACATTCTCTATTCAACGCTAGCCTATCTCATAATTGAATAGCACGAGGAGAGATATAATTTAAACTCGCGTGTAATAAGAGCGCGTGGAGGATTGGAAGATATAAAAAAAATGGTTATAGTACGTGTAAAAGAGGGTAGCTCACCGGCAAAATTCGTCCCAACTTGCAATGTGGCCTAAAAATTCTATTTTGATGTCTACTTTGAGGATCCGATGAGTCCGCAGCGATGCGGGGTGGACAACACAGTTTTGGGGGGGGCAAGAAGCAGGAGGGGGCAGTTGCCCCCTAAATTTGCTTTCACCGAATTGAGCCGTGTTTGGTGTTGTTCCCGATGGTACATTTCACCCTGAGTCGAATGCGACCAACCACATGCCCGTAAGATGAACCGTTCCGAGTTATGGCCGAATTTGTACTGAATCGTAGTATGTAAGAGGAATACATTGTGGTCGTCCGGGGAGAAATTTGTAAACACGGGTGGTGGTTTAAATGAATATTTTCGACTTTTGGAGAAAAAAAACATCATTTATGGTTCGCACATATTTCGTTATAGCTCGGAAACTATTCATCCTACGGAATTGCGGTTGGTCTCATTCGATTCGGCACAAAATAATACGTACGATCCGAAAATATGGTTGGTCCTGGCCAAATGGTTGATTTACCTTTTCAACATTTAGTGAAATTCCGAAAAAAAACCTTTGTTTAGTGTACGTTTGGTCATACCTCCGAAACTATTAGTCCCAGCGATCCGCGGCGTATCTCATTCGACTCAACGTTAAAACATACTACAGAAACGATACCCAACTTGACCGGTTTGCTAATTTTAACATTTGGGGATTTTTTTTCATATTAGAGAAAAAACCACGCGATTCAGTACAAATTCGGCCATAGCTCGGAAATGGTTCCTCTTACGGGCATGTGGTTGGTCGCATTCGACTCAGGGTGAAATGTACCATCGGGAACAACACCAAACACGGCTTAATTCGGTGAAAGCAAATTTAGGGGGCAGCTGCCCCCTTGCCCCCCCAAAAAACTGTGTTGTCCACCCCGCATCGCTGCGGACTCATCGGATCCTCAAAGTAGACATCAAAATAGAATTTTTAGGCCACATTGCAAGTTGGGACGAATTTTGCCGCTGGAGAGCTCTTTTTGGGCCTCTTTTAACCGTACTATTAGTTAAGAGGGGTTTTCAAAATGGAAAAGTAAAAATAAAATTATCTCCAGACTCTACTCCGTGTATTTCTTTATTACAACACAACAATAATATCATAAGCGAGGACACTAAACTACTCACGTAGGAGTGCCTGGCAACGAAACGGCGGATAAACTTGCAGGGGTCACCCAGCTTCAACGTCCTCAGCGGGTGCACTTACTCTACCCTCGACACTCGGAACTAAAGAATGTCAGCGGACAGGTGATCACCGCTTCGTGGACTCGCACCTGTCGGTCTCTCTCCAACCAGTGGCTGCTCCTAGCAGCGAAGCCGAACCCTGACTCTCGCGCCGTTCTGGCCATTAGACTTTCCAGGCTGGAGGACACCCTTCTCGCGCGACTTGGTTGTGGCAGACTTCCCACCAAGGCGACTCTACATCGTTGCGGGCTTTGTATATATCTAATGTGTATCTCTTTAAGCGCGTTCGTTTTATTTCACTTTGTAACTTTTATCCCCGTGCGCCTGGTGTGAAGGCCTTGCTGTTATGTACATCAATCCCCGCTTCTTGTTATTTGCCCCCCCCCAGCTTTTTTTGTGTCTAAAATATGCTGGTACTTTTTTACGTAATTCTGTAAATCATCGAAATATATTATTATTAAACCTTTTCTTAGAATTTTGATACAATTAAATTATACATAAGTTAATCAAAATTATTTTTCATAGAAACAACGTTAATATTATATGGTTTCATTTAAGCAATTTTAAAGTATCTCTATAAGTCTAGTCTAAAAGCAGTCAAAATTTATGTTAATGCCCGATTTTCAAATAATAAAAATATAATTTTTAACTTCTTATACTAGTTTTTGATGTTTAAAAATCTTAAATTTAAAATCCAAATATTTAACTTTTGAAAATAGCAGTTATGTAAGCAATGGGGGTTGAAGGTCTAAGTTTCCATCACAATTTCTTTCAGATGTATCCCCCTTAATGTGAATGATTTCTTATTACGCTACTGATGCAGTGTTTGATTTAAAACTTTTAAATTATAACTGTACCAGCACCGCTCTGAGCCAAGAGAAACACCACTAAAAATTGACGGTAATTTTTTATGTTCATTCAATGGCGTATATAGAAGTTTCCCGCTCTGGCGGTAACAGAGATTTGATTTTAACGTTCTTTCAATTTACGTCAATGTACAAAAAAACCTGTCATTCATAAGCGAATAGCCTCCATACATGCCCATATTTTTTCTGCCAAAAACAAATGTTTTAGCGGAAGGGTGAACCCTAATATGGGTATGACATTTTCCTTGCTAAAATGTTTCGGGGGAAGTAACCCCTTTTGAGAATGGCTTTCCGTCCTTAAAAAGACATGTTCAGGTGGGAGGGGCTTCGATTTGGGTATAGATTTTAATCCAAAAACAAAATTATGTTTTGAATGGAAAGACCCCTATTTGGGTATAGCTTTTCCTCCCGCAAAAAAAAATTGTACTGTGAGGGGCGCCTATTTGGGTATGCCGTTTCTTCAATAATTTCTTGCTCGTACGTTCTTGGCTTTGCGAGGAATAAAAGTTCTGCAGGGGCCCTATAAATGTTTTGTTCAGCATGACTTCGCTTCTATCAAAGCACCATCTTTAATTGCCCATAATTTTGATGTTTCCATACCGAAAATGGCGATTTAAACTCCACCGCCGTACAAAATACCGTATTCTGTTAGCTGTCACTGCCTCCATAGATTTTTTAAATATATCCTGTTTCTTATGTATATGGTCATAGCTATCTATCAGAAACTACACGGCAAGCTCGTAGAAATAGAAACGCAATACATTTTCAAGCAATCACGTCGGGCATTATAATTATTGTTCCAGAGTCCGGGCTTCAGGTATGGTTATTTAGGCTTTAGTTGAGATAAACACAGGGACGTTTCCCAACGAACGAGTCACACAGTTAGTCTTACCACGGCTGTTCACAAATACACAACACAGCCCATGGGTGCCCGCAAATATTACACCAAGAGGGGGCAATAATATGGCGGTCTTGCCCCCTTCGTTTGCTCGGAACTATACACTAGCTTCACACATAAAACCATACCTGATAAATGGACGAGTTATAACTAAAACATTGTTACAAAACACATTTCAAGTAATTGCTTGACTAATCTACTAAGGTAGCGAAATAAGATGCTGGCCAGTTAGTAAATTTCAAACTGCCTAAATATTAGGCGTACAACCACGCAAAACGCGGTCGATACGTTTACAAGGGCATGGTATTAAGTCGGATACCAAGTTTGGTTCCGGTTTTCCACTTGGTTCTTGAGAAAAACCAAGTTCTGTAATTTACCAACTTTTATTCTATGAAAATCTCCGTGTTAACGAAATAAGATGCGGGTCAGTTTTTAAAATTTAATATGATTAAATATAAGGCGTACAACCATGCGAAATCCGGTTGATTTGTCTACAAGGGCATGGTATTTAGTCGGATACCAAGTTTGGTTCGGGTTTTCCACTTGGTTCTTGAGAAAAACCAAGTTGGGTAATTTACCAAATTTTTCTATGAAAATCTCCGTGTTAACGAAATAAGATGCGGGTCAGTTTTTAAAATTTAATATGATTAGATATAAGGCGTACAACCATGCAGAATCCGGTTGATTTGTCTACAAGGGCATGGTATTTAGTCGGATACCAAGTTTGGTTCGGATTTTCCACTTGGTTCTTAAGAAAAACCAAGTTCGGTAATTTACCAATTTCTCCATTTGGAAATCTTCGTGTTAACGAAATAAGATGCGGGTCAGTTTTTACCTCTCCGAGGGGAGAGAGTTCCCTAGGAGGGGTTATACAATCACCGTGTCTGTGTGTCTGTCCATGCAAAGGTTAATCATTGCGTACGCAGTTTCTCGAAACCTCTGCGTTCGCAGTTGCTAGGACTCTCGAAGGGATGGCAATTCCACCGTGCGGCGGTGAGCGTTAACGGATTTATTTGCGGTTGGGTTTGGTTTGGATGGTGTTTTTCGTTAACGCTCACCGCCGTGACTGTTTTAACTCAGTTTGATTGGGTATTTCGTTATTGTAATGTTTATGTATAGGGTGTGAATTTTGTGTTTGTGTTATGACGGTTGTGGGTGTTGAATCTGTTGTGTTTGTTAAGTCTGTTGTGTTTGTGCGGGCGTTTACTCTTCAGCTTCTTCTTATTGACTTTTGGGACGGACCGAGTGCTGAGTGTTATGTAACCTCTCAACGTCCAATGGCAGGGTTTCCACCAGTTGTTCACGGTATTCGTCTTAGTAACAATTTGCGATTTATTAGCGCCGGCCGGGAATCGAACCCGGGTCTGCTGCGTGCAAGAGATTTGCTCTCCACTAAGCCACCGACGCTTGTTAAGCTACGGTGTTTTTCGAAAACCGCTTTGGCGAATGTCCTTTACGAAGTTATAACGTTAGGTACTGTAATTTAATCTACATCATTTTAAATATTTATAAATTATATTAATCTTATATTTAATTAAATATTTATAAATTATATTAATCTTATATTTAATTAAATATTTATAAATTATATTAATCTTATATTTAATTAAATATTTATAAATTATATTAATCTTATATTTAATTAAATATTTATAAATTATATTAATCTTATATTTAATTAAATATTTATAAATTATATTAATCTTATATTTAATTAAATATTTATAAATTATATTAATCTTATATTTAATTAAATATTTATAAATTATATTAATCTTATATTTAATTAAATATTTATAAATTATATTAATCTTATATTTAATTAAATATTTATAAATTATATAATCTTATATTTAATTAAATATTTATAAATTATATTAATCTTATATTTAATTAAATATTTATAAATTATATTAATCTTATATTTAATTAAATATTTATAAATTATATTAATCTTATATTTAATTAAATATTTATAAATTATATTAATCTTATATTTAATTAAATATTTATAAATTATATTAATCTTATATTTAATTAAATATTTATAAATTATATTAATCTTATACTTAATTAAATATTTATAAATTATATTAATCTTATATTTAATTAAATATTTATAAATTATATTAATCTTTTATTTAATTAAATATTTATAAATTATATTAATCTTATATTTAATTAAATATTTATAAATTATATTAATCTTATATTTAATTAAATATTTATAAATTATATTAATCTTATATTTAATTAAATATTTATAAATTATATTAATCTTATATTTAATTAAATATTTATAAATTATATTAATCTTATATTTAATTAAATATTTATAAATTATATTAATCTTATATTTAATTAAATATTTATAAATTATATTAATCTTATATTTAATTAAATATTTATAAATTATATTAATCTTATATTTAATTAAATATTTATAAATTATATTAATCTTATATTTAATTAAATATTTATAAATTATATTAATCTTATATTTAATTAAATATTTATAAATTATATTAATCTTATATTTAATTAAATATTTATAAATTATATTAATCTTATATTTAATTAAATATTTATAAATTATATTAATCTTATATTTAATTAAATATTTATAAATTATATTAATCTTATATTTAATTAAATATTTATAAATTATATTAATCTTATATTTAATTAAATATTTATAAATTATATTAATCTTATATTTAATTAAATATTTATAAATTATATTAATCTTATATTTAATTAAATATTTATAAATTATATTAATCTTATATTTAATTAAATATTTATAAATTATATTAATCTTATATTTAATTAAATATTTATAAATTATATTAATCTTATATTTAATTAAATATTTATAAATTATATTAATCTTTTATTTAATTAAATATTTATAAATTATATTAATCTTTTATTTAATTAAATATTTATAAATTATATTAATCTTATATTTAATTAAATATTTATAAATTATATTAATCTTATATTTAATTAAATATTTATAAATTATATTAATCTTATATTTAATTAAATATTTATAAATTATATTAATCTTTTATTTAATTAAATATTTATAAATTATATTAATCTTTTATTTAATTAAATATTTATAAATTATATTAATCTTTTATTTAATTAAATATTTATAAATTATATTAATCTTTTATTTAATTAAATATTTATAAATTATATTAATCTTATATTTAATTAAATATTTATAAATTATATTAATCTTTTATTTAATTAAATATTTATAAATTATATTAATCTTTTATTTAATTAAATATTTATAAATTATATTAATCTTTTATTTAATTAAATATTTATAAATTATATTAATCTTATATTTAATTAAATATTTATAAATTATATTAATCTTATATTTAATTAAATATTTATAAATTATATTAATCTTATATTTAATTAAATATTTATAAATTATATTAATCTTATATTTATTTAAATATTTTAGTATTTTAATGTAAAACTTGATCGTGATCAGGATTTGTTACAATGCGGATAGTTCACCACCGAGCCATTGACTTCCTTAGAGAACATATGAAAGTAAAGGAACCATTATGATAAGGCGGGTTTTTTTACTAAACGGATGAATACAATATCTGTATATATTGTTTATTGAACTTTGTTTTTTAATTTTTGTGAACTTGTTAAAGTCTAAATATTTTACGTATGAAAATGTAAAGGTTAAATCTTGTTTTAGCGCAGTCAGCAGATAAGATAGTTAAAGGGTAGAACCCGTTATTTTTTTGTAATCTATTTCGTTTTTTCAGTCGTATATTTTTATCGAGTTGTATACATCGTGCGCTTACACTTATGTTGGTCTGGTTTTTAACTGGGTCGTCATTACTCCGTAATTTATTTTAAACGTTTTCTCGACTGATTAAGATGGTTAATGCAGTTCTTCAATTGGGTTCGTTTGTTTTTATTTATAAAGAGCCATAACTATTCCGTCTACGGTCATTTATTGATTTACGAGCGGTCGTTTAGTCAAGTGGCTTTCTGTGCTTTGTGAATGGTACGTTTTTCGCTTCTTGTTAATATTTTTTTTATTGGTGTGGATATTTGGACATCTACGATTCCTAATGCAGACATTATATGATATTGTAAATTGGACGGTATTGGTCTTTTTCATGCGGTATGTGTCACAACGTCAACAGGAAGTCTACGACTCGTCCACTACCAGATGTCGAATATAGCTATTCTACGGTATCTTCATCAAGGGCGAGTGTTGAAATAAAATGAGCGTTAAAGATGTGGCAACTATTTCGTCAGCGAGAAAAATACAAATACCCTCTGTAGCTATTTTTTTCATTAAAATTTGCTTCGTATTATATTTAACTGATAAACTTGTTCTGTAAGTAGGGTTAAATTCAATTGTGCATTGTTTTAGTACGTCTAACTCGCTGTTGTAACTACTTAATTTATATTATTCTGAATAAATTAAACTCAGTTGTTTCGTCTCAATTATTTTAATTAAAATTAAAATTTTATACCGGGTGGGATTGAACCGGGATTACGTTTTTAGAAAATAACTCTGAATTGCGGAGATATCTTTAAGGGTCATCTCGATAAATTAATACCACTAGGGACAATTCTTCCGAGGAGAGGTATATTTTGGCTTGCCAACTTGTTAAAATTTAATATGATTAAATATAAGGCGTACAACCATGCAAAATCCGGTTGATTTGTCTGCAAGGGCATGGTATCTAGTCGGATACCAAGTTTGGTTCGGGTTTTCCACTTGGTTCTTGAGAAAAACCAATTCGGTAATTTACCAATTTCTCCCTTTGGAAATCTCCGTGTTAACGAAATAGGATGCGGGTCAGTTTTTAAAATTTAATATGATTACATATAAGGCGTACAACCATGCGAAATCCGGTTGATTTGTCTGCAAGGGCATGGTATTTAGTCGGATACCAAGTTTGTGCAAACCACTCTCCGCCCTCACTTTCAATGCTTTATTGAAATTTTCTAGACCAATATTATCATCAAAATTCCAGAATAATTTCCGCTCCACTGGGTCTGGCTGCATTTTCGCAAGCGTATTAGCCGAAGATGTAGTAAAGTCAAATTCCAAAAATACAGCATTATGGTCACTACTAACACCTTTCATATTGCACTCGTCTACATCCATCCGACTGAACTTATCTAGGATGTCCTCAGAGAGTAGAACAAAGTCAACAGTAGATACTGAACTCGGGCCACGCCAGGTAGATTGACCATGAGACTAATCGGACAAGTTCGCTATAGTCAGGACATTTCTCTCGGCAACTTTCTTCATTTGTTTACCTCGCTCATTCTCCACTCCGAACTCCGCGATGTGACCATTGAAATCGTATACCATACAAACCCTATTTCCTGCAGACACTTCTTCAAGTATATCCGATTGGAGGCAATTATATAGTTCCTTGTTCCAATTTATAACCCGAACACCCTCTCCAGTAGCGCAGTAAACCACAACAAAACTGACCCCCGGTAGGCTAGTCAAAGTAAACCAAAAATGTTCCCTACATGCCTTGAGCCTCAACAGATGCTCTGAAGCCGCAAGCAGCACTCCAACACTCCCACCCTTTTTGTCTTTACCTTGACGATTCACACCATACCAGTGCAAATTGTCTTGACAAGGAGGTGACTTTGTATCGCGTAGATGTGACTCAAGTATGCAGATAAACCGCAGTTTCTCGTTGTCCATAATCTTGGTTAGCTCAGCCCACTTAGAAACTACTCCACCACCCTGAATATTCTGGAACCCGTAACGGAAACCAGAGAGATTCCGGCTCTTCTTTTGACTCCTTCTTTTTCCATGCTTTACTTTGCCTTTAGATCGGGTTTGGCCAGACTCGGAGGTAGGGCATCATCTTTAACAGGGAAGTAGTGTAGGTACCTCATACAGGGGATCGTGATTTTCTAGGCCTGACTCCCCGCGACCCGCGTCAGGCCCGAGTGAGAGTTTTTGGGGCTGGTACTTCTGGATTTCCCACTAGGAACTGTAACGCTTGGTCTGTTCCTATTTTGACGTTTTTTAAAACCATTCAGACGTGCTATCAGCCTCTCCTCAAAAATGCGATCAGGAGCCAGAGTAACTCTCCTGTATTCAGGTACTAGATTGTTCCTCAACTTACTAGCCGCAGCAAGGATAACTTGTCTAATTTCACCACTATCGAGACATAGAAGAATCGGTTGGCCGGTTTTCTCCTTCCCTTTTCCAAAACGCGTGCACGTAGAGACAGAAAATGGAAAAGACTCTTCCAACTCAAGGTTCTTACGCAACCAATTTTTCTCTTCTATCGGCGTATCCAAGTTATCAAATCCAACCCAAAAAGCGACAAGATTCTCCACTGGAGCCATTTTGGACACCTTGTAGTTATTTGATTCTGTGGTGTTTTCGTTTAGTCTCAATTTAAGAGTCTCCACTTGCCCTGATAAAGCGTTAACTGTTTCACGCAAGCGCTCCGTCACCTCCTTTTGTTGTTTCAGCATCTCGGAGGGAGAGATCGAATTCAATTGTTGCACTAATTCCCGGACTTGGTCCACCTGCAACTTAATTCCAGCTGCCTCTGCTCAATTTCTTCACACCTCTTTATTGTTACATTATCTCCATGGTCCAATTCCGACAAAAGAGAGCTCTGTATTGCCGTCTAACCTTTTTTAAAGGAATTTAACGTATTTCCAATAAGGCTATCCATAGTAGCTAGAAAACTATTCATCGCAGTGACATCCAAAGTCTCGATAGGCTTGGGAACCATGGTATCTGGAATCGCTATTGCATCGCTTCGGACTGAGCGACTGTCATCGTATACTGGATCGCCAGAGTTTGCTTTATCTTCCTTAGTCAAATGTGCTTCCTCTACTCAGACGCATTCCATGCATTCGTAAGTGTTCTTCATAATCTCTGGGATCTTCCTTTCATCACCACTTCCCTCACATACGACTGAGGCACATTCTACATGGTACCAGCTGTGACATGTCACACAACGAATCCCCAAATTAAGTAAACCTGTACCCTTATTAGGGGCATAGTCCGCCGTGTGACAGAGCCGGCAATTGTTACCGTCATCCCTGTTACCATTCCGGGTTTTCCGCTGTGATTGAAACATTCTTATTTCAAGTATAAATATCCTAGCTTGCAGGCCCTAGCTCAGCCTCTTAACCCGCACTCCCGTCGAGCGCGGGCCGCCTTAGACCCACAAGCGTACTCAGCTAAAAACGAAGCCTCGATCTCGGTATCAAAATCAAACGGCAGACACGGCACGCGCCCGAAAATCGAAAAAATAAAAATAGGCTAACGCACACAAACCAGCCCAACTAATTCAAATAACGCATATAATAACTCACAGAGCTAAGAAAATCTTATCCAAAAGGCACCAAAACTAGTTCAAGCACCAATAACACGAAAAAAATCCTGACCAGAATAACTAAATTTACGAAAACTAGAAAAGTAAGGGAGACCAAAAAACCGTTTGAACAGCGCGCCCTTGAGTTATTAATTACCGTCCCAATGGAACCTTAGACATTCCAAGTGTATACCTCTATAGTTTCCTGGTCAGGTTAATAGTTCTACGACCATACTATATTCAACTGTGAAAAGTGAAGAAACAGAAGACAACTGAGATAAGTTAAAGAAAGATTTGACAGAAGTCCGAATCGAGAGATTAAACTTAATATCGGCGATGTATCTCTCATATGCAGATTTCCATGCAGTGTCACTGAAGAACCGAGTCAATCTACCGCAAATTGCCAAGAAAGAGTTGTAGAAAATCCAATTCCAGTTATTCCTGTTCTATGGATATAGCAACTGAACAGATGCTGAACACCAGCAGCAGATTCCAATCGTACTTCGTATCAAACGAATGAGACTTCGAAACAGACTCCTCGTCGTCTGCTGTATTCTCGCCGTAATCAAATCACCAGCAGACCAAAGACTATATTAAGGCTAGTTCCCACTTGGCGAATTTTCGAGACGAATAAAATTTTCGTGCAACGAAAAAAGACATGTTTTTTTCGGTCGCTGGGGAAGCGGTTCTCACTTTAGCACGAAAATTTAAAAACGCTGAAAACAACTCGTGCGGGTTTTTAGTAATGTTTTAGGCCTAACAAAAAACATCAGTTCAAAATGAGCCAATGGATGTTCCTGTTGATAATTTCAATAAATAAACGATTCTATTCGTGAGATAATTACCTTTACTTCAGTATCTTGGTCAAGTTGGCTGAGCCGCTTTTCTAAAGACCTAGGCTTAATAAGTGACGGACGGGAGCGGAATAGATCGAGGGAACGCGTTTTCTGATTGGCTGAAGCTTTTTATCGCCAAGGTGTGGACGTCAAAAAATAGAACATTCGCTAGATACCGCGGAGACGCGACTTTAGCTAAGTGGGAACTAGGCAGCAGAGTAGCAGACGTAGTATAATTATCGTGCACGTCAATAATTTCGAGCTAATTTTTTGAGACGTAGAATATATTCAATATATTACCCATTTTTCCATAATTCAGCTTCCGCGTACGATTACATTTTTGATTTGGCTGAAAGTCTTTTTTTTAACCGTCATTATTTCGCACAAAATTAAAATTTACCGCCTGTTATCAGGAGTACGATAATTGTTCGCAAATAGACGCTTCAATAAAAAATCTTCAACGAAAGTGCCAAGAAGTAATATTTCCGAGAGCCAGGACCTGCAAGACACTGTTTATATAGTGCTTGTTAAACTAATGGGAACTTTGCAGGTCCTGGCTATCGGAAATATTACTTCTTGGCGATTTCGTTGAAGTATGTTTTATTGAAGCGCCTATTACACTTCTGGGAGCTCCAGCAGTGTCTGGAAGAGTTCAACGCGTTAATTCAACTGTTGTGAGTCTTGCGTATCAAGAGACGAGCAATTAGACATGCAGAGCTGTAATCAGAACCACGACGCAACCAGGGAAGCGGTTAGACATTCAAACGAAGGAAACCGGACAAATAAAACTTAAGTGCTGGTAAAAGCGACACAATCAAGACGCAAAAGTGTGTCAACTCTACCTTTGCGCCCTTTAAAATATGTAATAATAGTATAATAGACTACATAACCTATAGTTGGAATAGTACTAGCAAATATATATTTAGTCTATAGTCTGGCGCGATTTTTTTTTCTATGCGATTTACTAGCGTCATTCGTCAGCGCTGGAGTGGAGAAAATTTCAAATTTTTATGACTGACTTTTAACCTCGTCTCCCACTCCCTCCTTTTACTTCGTGACAAGCCCTCATTAAACATTATCCCGTAGTGAAACCCTTTTGGGTCTTATGTCACTTTTGCGGAAAAGGGAACCGAAGAACTCGACGGGAAAACCCCTTCAACCAGCGGTGAGAGAACTTGCAAACTCTACTCAGGAGTTTTCCGATTTTTCATCCAGTGTCACAAGCTGGGATCGAACCTGACTCCTAATATTGTGAGGCGAAAGTGCTAACTACTATGCCACCCCACTTAGAGATACTCTAATTCGGTCACACCACAATTAGGGGCGAAAATGTTCTCTTGGATCCCCGTTAATCCAAGAGTGTAGGAATATTTATCGGTGTCCTGTAGCAGAAATTTAACGATATGAACCGTTTTATGTCACTAATGTTCGTTTTAATTGTGCGGCATTATTTTACTAATTTGTTACAATGGTCCTAAGGAATTGTGCTGTAAAACCATTTTACAATTTTAACGGGGATTTGTTTTAAACGTGACTAGCGCCAATAATCCCTAGCTCTGTCCAGTAGCGGCGCTAAGGGTGGGCTGAAGTGGGCTTTAGCCCCCCTGCATTTCTGAGAGGGGCCACATATTTTTATTAAAAGGGCCACATATTTATGATTAAGAGGCCACATATTTATGATTAAGAGGCCACATATTTCAATTTATTATAGAAGACCATAAACAGATAGAAAAAGGGAGCAGAAATTGAGAGAAAGTTAAATGGACAATGGAAAGAAAAGAAAAGGGCTGAAGGGAATTTAGGGAAATACCCCGGACATTCATGTGTCCCCTCCAGGACGGATACAAGGTCAGTAGGGGGTACAGCAAACGCGATGAGAGCCGCAACAATAAAACGACTTTACTCTTCTCGCTTCCTGGAAAATTTTGGGCCTTTTCGATTTCACCACTTTTGCGAAGTTATATAGTCTTTGGTTCCCGCTAAGCTGCTTTTTTTTTTAACAGTTTCCATTTCGTTTTGAGCTCCAGAACGAGGTAGTTTTATTTTGCAAGTCTTTCTCGAGTTATAAGTTGTTGTTTAGTCTTTTTTGTTATATTATTTTAGCAAGGGCGGACTTCTACCTCGAGGTTTAAAGAAGCCTTAATGCGCTTGTTTAATGTATAAACTAGTTAATAATATTTTATTTTTTAAATTATTTCAACAGCCTTTTTCAAGGCTAATTAACTATTAGTAGATATACACTATTTCGGGGCGTAGTTTTAGTACAATAGACTCGAATCATTTTAAGAACAACTATGTCTGAAAATCGATTAACAAATTTAGCCTTGCTCTCTATAAATAGAGATATATCTAATAGCATATGTAACATAATTACTCATAAGTATGCCACTAGCTCTATTTCTTCACTAACGGTTTGTTTCACAGATATTGCGTCATCCGTACCCTAGGTAATATTTGACGTCATATTTGATGTCATATTTGACGTCATCGAATCTCAAATGCCGATTATGTCGTCGTATAATTAGCTCTACGTCTGATAAACCGACGGCCATTATTTTAGTAAAAAAACCGGTTTGAACAACCAAGGCTTAGGAGCTAAAATGAACTACAATATAGTGTCAAGTTCTATTAATGTAATTAATTTGCAAATTAACTAAGTTCTCGGAGACTCACGTTCTAAAATAAATTTGCATTGTCAAATAAAAGAAGCAGGTTTATTGGAAAAAATAGTTGAAATTATTTTTGAGCTTTTCTGGCGCATCTATAAGGTTAGAGACTTTGCAGATTCTTTTGATCCTACGCCTAACTCTTCTAGGCTTGATATGGGTTTTAATAACGCTGGTGGAATATCCCGCTTCGACGACTTGTTCCATTTTCGGAAAGCGATCACTTATTGGTCATTTTCCCCAACCTTTTATTTTTCTAAATTACTCATAATTTAACTTCATCCGCACAAACCGAGCGAGTTTATAAATTTCAATAAAGCTACATTGGGCTGACTAAAATTCCGACGCAAACAATTCCTTTTCAATTTAGAGGTTTTCCATTGGCTTAAATAAATATGTTAGTAGCCAATAGTGTGACTCCCAAAATTACTAGGATGAATAAAAAAGTTAAAATCTAACGTAGTCCACCTTTTTACTGGCTCATGGTGAAACAAACCGTTAGTGAAGATTTTTGAATGGAATAAAGGTACAGTGGCATACTTATGAGTAATTATGTTACATATGCTAATAGGTTGAGAGACAATAAAGAATCCTTGGTTGGTTCTTGACGAGTTTAGTAAAAAAAAGAGAAGAGTGCAATTTATACTTCGAGTTAAATTTTTAAAGATGTATACGTTATAAAAGACATTTGGGAGGGCAAGCCCCAAAACTATAAGGGGTCACTAAAGTTGTAAGAGCCACAAAAGTCTTAGCCCACATGTGAAAAAACCTTAGCGCCGCTACTGGCTCTGTCAAACCTGGTGGCAGATATGTGAAATTCGTTGATCCACCATAAGCATGGAAGTTCATACTCCCTTTAAGGTGTCGGATTGACAATAAAGGGGGTCGACACATACGGGTCTTATTTTGCATATGAAGCGGAATTACGAAGTGGATGCCAAAGATTATTTGACGTCCTACCGCGCCGTTTCACTCTCGAAATCATTATCGAACGGATTTCGTAATTTACGCATACAAGCTTGGCGATGTGTAACAACAGAGACAAAAGTCTTTGGTTTTAGACCATAGATATAAGAAATGTATATAAAGCTCTAGATAAATTTCGGGGCGTCTAAGCCTAACATAAAATACGGAATTGACACCTAGCAGACACAGAGGAAGGCACGTGAAAAAGAGCGAGAGCTCTCTTAACAATTTAGTACTAAGTGCTTGACCTTTCCGCAGGCCGTAGTCTTTAGACACCATCTGTTGGTGACTTTTAGTATAATTTTTAAGCAGGAGACAATGGCTCTCGCGACGATAGCCCGATAGATAGCGCCTTATAAGGATAGCCTGCAGAAATTACGCGTTTCTGCTAGCTGTCACCTCCGTATTCACTCCCTTTGAAATATGTTATCTAGACCTTTATATACGTTTCCTATATCTATGTTTTAGACATTGGTTTCGTTTCTGAAAGAAAGTATTTTGAAATTTGAGATAAAAAAAGCTTTTTCTCTGGTGTTATTGAAACCATTTCAAAGGATATAAAATCATTTTACGGTGATGGTCTTCATGCTTTAGGCACTTTAATAAATAATTTAATGCAGACGAAAACACAAAACTACGCAAGACAGGAAATTCGACTCCATATAAATTAAAATTTCGTACGGTGGGTCGAAATTTTTACCCACCCTTTATTATAGGCGTATAGTGAGACTGAAAGTAGAGTGTTGTCGTCTGATACGATTTTGAAAACTTGTAACGTCAGTACGTCATAGCTGTAGTGTTAATAGTGGCCGCCATGACAGTTACCGTTTTTTATCAATAGGCAAAATACAATGGTGACGTCGCTGGTTTTCAGACGACAACACTCTGTTGGCTGTTTGATTGGTTCAGAAAAACTCCATCAAACACCTCATATAAAGTTCAACCGCACTTATAACATTAATAAAGGCTCCATCAATCCATCCTCGTC
Source organism: Leiobunum rupestre (assembly GCF_980474605.1). Lineage (NCBI taxonomy): Eukaryota > Metazoa > Arthropoda > Arachnida > Opiliones > Sclerosomatidae > Leiobunum > Leiobunum rupestre. The sequence goes on from NC_143387.1 coordinate 39,150,206, forward strand.
TTGCATAGAACAGATTTTGTTAATGACGATACTTTTTAAAGGTATAGTTTCTTTCCCCCTTTGTTGTCCCGTTTTTAACAAAGCATGCTTTTCTTGAATTTTTTTCAAATTAAATTTTCCTTGTTAGTCTTAAAGTTAGTTCTTTTGACAAAAGTACCAATAAATAAACGTTAAATATAATACAGTTTGCTTCCCCTCAAAATTTGGCCTTTTTCGCATAATTTAGTTTATTCTGCTTTCCTTATTGGAAATATTTTTAAAAAGTATGGTATCATGACATTGTTATGCCCTGGGGGTAGTGGCGTACTCCTGTAATCCCAAGCGTCTGGGAGGCAGAATTTGTGGATGGCCGTGTGAGGACGACCACCAATCCCCCCAACGGGTGGTCGGCATACTTCCGCCACGGGTGTTCCCACCCCTGTCCCGGGTGTCCCCAGGTATCCCGCCGTTGGCGTGGCCGTTACACATATCTTGCCCTGATTAATCAGGTGGACAAGCGGACTGAATTTGTCCCACGCGTTACAATCCCGAATAAAAAAAATTCATTGTTATGCGTAGTCTGCTATAGTTTTTGTTTACAACAAGTTTGGGACGTTAAACTAGCGGCAAATAGACGTGAGTTGTTACAGCACATCGAGTTAAATGGCTGCATCCGAAGTTAAAACTATTACTCTGGTAAAAGAAATAAAAAGTATGTTATTTAAATTTCGTATATTTCATATTAATTTGTTTTATGAGGCTAGTAAACAGTCTGTCTTTACCTATGATACCCACCCAAGGGCAAGGGTTCCATTTGAAATTGGAGTATTGGACCCCTTTGTTTCTTTTGAATAGCTTGTAGGAAACCTCTTTAAATCTAAAGACCTTTTAAGCCTTTTAAACTGATATTGCAAGCTTTGTAGTTTTCCTTAGTTCATGTACATGGTTTGGAGTTTCTGAATAAGACTATCTTAACTTCTGATGGTCTCCCCTAAGTCAGGGAGATTTTTTGTTGGGACGCATGGAAAAAACTGGCTAAAACCCTTATTCAAGGATAGCATGCCGTAATTAGAATATAAATTGCAGATTTGAGATGTTTAGGATGTAAGTAAGAAATAGAAACTGACCACAAGTAATCTTAAAACATCTTTATTTAATACAGTAGTTCATTAATTTAAGACTTGAAAATTCCTGGCTGCTTTCTATTAAGCATATGAAAGCGAAACAGAAGCTTAGATGCTGTTTTTATTTTCAATCTATTTCGTAATTTACCATGTATGAAAGTTAAATTAGAGAACATTCTTTCGATATAAGCTGAGCTGGCTGGACAAGATAAAATATGGCTAATAGATGCTTAAATAATTCATCCTCCCAGGATATCGCCCAGAAGTAATATTTCCAAGAGTTCAAATTGAATAATATGTATTCCTTAAATAGATATCCTTGCTGGAGCAGATTTGAACAGATTGTCTTCAAAGGCAGTTAGGAAGACTTTAGAAGAAGTACTGAAAACTGATTTAACAGATAGGTAATCATTTTAGAGCTAATTTCCTTCCAAAAACTGTGGCAACCTACAGTGCCCCCCCCCCCCCAAAAAGCTCAGAGCCCCTTGCTGACCCTCAGCTACGCCACTGGCAACCTACCATATGTATAAATTCGTTTAATAATATAAAAAAATTCATGGCATTGGGATATTACCTTATTTATAAATCATACTTTCCCTATATAACAGTTTCAGAGAGTCTTTTTACAGAATCTTTCAAATTGATCGATGGAATAGAGACTTGGCACTCCGTAGCTTTGGCCGCCATTGTGGTCATATTTTTCTCCCCACTATAAACCCTATTGAAAAAAAACTGTGACGTAGCACTGCCAAGTCCCTATCTTTTTTCTCAAAAACTATATGACGTAAAATTATAAAATCTTCAGGGTATATACAATGCATAGTAATTAATGCAATTTGTAAATTTCACAAAAATTTAAGCGTTTATATTTGTTGCTGAGAAATCAAGGCTCCAAAGCTACGGGCCCCAATGGGTATTGTGATAGGACTGTTTTTAAATTTAAATTATCATTACCCAAACTGAATTGTTTTACATACCTGGTTTTAGAAATAAGGTAGTGAAACGCAAACACGTTAATTGACATTATTTTTTACTCGAACCAAATTTTTTGGGGTACCTGGCTATTAAGAAAAAAGAATGGTATTGAGAGGCCCGCCCGGTAGGAAATTATTACATCTAATTACTACTACTGCTGCTACTACTCCTACGACTAATATATTTCAGTCATAGCAATAGTGCCAAATATATATATATATATATATATGGCACTATTGCAATGACTGAAATATAATAAGAAATTGCACAAGAAAATTCGAGTTTTTCACCTATTTCTCTTCAAATTTTAATTGCCCCATAATTCATGATTTTTTTAATTTTTACTATGTATGCTTCTGTTAAAAATAAAAATTGCACAGTATATTATAAGTGCACACAGTAAAATTTATTTAAATATTTAACCTAATTAATTAGAGTTCAAATGTTTCAAATTTCTTAACTTAGCATATTTTCGTAATAATATTTTTAAAACCCAATTATGTGAAGACAAACATAACCAAATTATTTCACATAATTTTTATTTATAGGAAAAAGGAGATAGATGACTTAGTTATGGACTTAATTTCTAAAAACTCTAGTCAGGATGGTGAGGAAGATAATGCTTCAAATAAATCTAGTGATGATGAAGAGGTAAAACGTTTTAGGGTTACTTTGGTTTTATAAAATTGCCAAACTTCTCGCTAAATGTAATCTCAGTGCAAGATCAGAATTTCTTTAAATTTCTTTCAAATTTACTGAAAGAAATATGATATGTTTAATCTTAAAATTTTCTCGGGTATTTTAGATTGTATTATAAATAAAACAATTTTCAGACCAAATTTGAAAATGATGGGAAATATTCAATGGAAAACCTTATAATTTACTTTCCTTTCAAATAGTGGGTTAGGTTCAGCTTTCGCTTATGCTATTTGAAGTATAAAATGGCCTATAATTTGAAATTTCAGCGAAAGCTGAACCTAACCCACTATTTGAAAGGAAAGTACTTTATAAGATTTATTTCCATTGAATATTTCCCATCATTTTCAAATTTAGTCTGGAAATTGTTTTATTTATAATACAATCTAACAATAATATGCTATTTAAAAGGCCTATATTACTAAACATAATGTAATACAAAGATGATCCTTTTTTCAGTTGAGAACTCCACCAAAAAAAAAAAAGAAGCCTAAAAATGTTAAGAAAAACTCTGTAAGTTACCTTTTCATGTTTTACTTTTGGATTGGTTTTATTTTGCTTGAGAGGTAGCTTTAAGAGGGTAAGATGAATTAACTAAATCGAAACATCTGTTAACATGTGCTGTGATTTTTTTAATGTAAATAGCACCAATAGCAGCTTATGTTGTAATATCACGGTGTCACAGGACACAAACTGAAGATGATTTAGCTAACCATTTATTAGACCTTGAGGTTGAGGGTCTAAATATAGGAATTCTGAATGAAGCAAGTCACTCTAAATACAAAACATTTAATTTTGAATGCAGTAGAAAGTATGATCACTTTGTTTTAGACTTATTAAACTGGCCTCTCCCTATTGGCGTTGCCAGATTTATTTCATGCTTACAAAAGAATTTGGATAACACAGAAGGTGGGAAATTTCAACTCAAAAAACTAGTGCGTAATGATAACCCAGTTTGACTAACTGATAAAGATTTACCATTTCAAAAAGGGCTAATTATAGCTCACCTGAATGTCAGAAGTTTACTACGACATACGACTGAAATTAATTATTTACTACATAAATACAATGTGGATATTCTCGGGCTATCTGAAACTGGGTTGTCAGACAATATTCATGATGTATCAATTGATATTCAAGGATATACTCTATGCGTCTTCCATAAAAGCCCACTGCAAATATTATTACTATCAGTTGAGGTTGACACTGTTATATCAGAATTAGAAACTATGTGGCGCTGTATCTATGGGAATAACTGTTAACGAACTGTTATTGGAGTATGCTACCTCCCCCCGAATGGAAACTATATAAATTGTAATTTAGACCTAAAAGCCCAATTGCAAGTAATAACTGATAGCCCAAAGAATGACGAAATTATCTTTCTTGGGGGCTTTAATACAGACCTAATTGGATCTGTATCAACAAATGTACGTCATTTGCAACAAACCACATATGGATTTCAACAGTTAATAAATCACCCAACTAGAATTACTTTGACAATGACAATGCCTGCAAGAATTATGCAGATAGCACCCTTACCAAAAAATAAGTGGTCTAAGAACTATTTAAGTTGGTTTTAAGTTTGTATTTGAGACAAATACCAACTAAAAACCTACTTAAAAACAACTTAACACCAACTTAAAACCAACTAAAAACTTACTTAAAATGTTACTTAATAAAGACCACTTAAAGCCAACTTAAAACTTACTTAAAATGTTACTTAATAAAGACCACTTAAAACCAACTTAAAAAATAATATGTAATTTTCTGACCACTAAAAACCAACTAAATACCAACTTAAAGAAAAAGGCATTTTCCCACCAACTTAAAACCAACTTAACTAGTTTACTGAAATATGCTTAAAACCAACTTAATATCAACTTAAATCGTAATACCAACTAAAAACCAACTTATTTTTTGGTAAGGGCAGTTATACCACTGGGAATTTTAGACCATGACCTAAATTTGTGTATCAATAAAAGAAGCTGTCCAAAAATTAAAAAGAAAGTAAAAAGTCCGAAACTATCGTAAATCAACTGCTGATGTTATTATAAAAGACATTCATCTAGTATTTAATCTAGAAATGTCGAATATTACAGGTGTTGTGTAGCGCGGGTGTCGAATGTTGGAGATCTCAACCTAGGGACAATCGACTTAAGCGAACCCCTAAGGTACCCGTCTACAATTAATAATAATGACTGAATACGCCCGGGACTACTCGCGTAACGTGATATGGTGGGGTTAGCGAGGGTCCTCAGTATTAAATTGGTGTCTAGGAGAAATTTGTTATTAAACGTATCAAGCCAGTTGTTAGATTGCCAAACACTAATTGATTTAATTTAAACTCAATATCCTAACCAAACATTTAAGCTAACTTAAAACTACCTAAACACTAATTAAACTAAATGAAATATTATCAAACTAAGCAACTGGCCAGTGCTCGCGGCATTAACGAAATGTAAAATCTAGGTTGCAACCATTACTTAACAAAGTTCATCCCGAAATGTTCAGTTGAACTGCGGAAACTTTATCGAAGTGGCAGAGTCCGGTTGGAGCCGTGGAAGAATCTGAGCGACGTTGTTGACGTTTCGGAACAGCGGAACACAGAATTTATGTTGGTGGCGATGGTATCTCGTACAATATGTTGAATGTAGCTGCTGGATGGTTGGGCATAACGAATTGGCCAATATAGATTGTTCCTGTCCTTATCTTGAAGTCAACACGTTTACAGCTCGAAGGTTAAACAAAACACGACTTTAACGTCCAAAATTAGTTGAAATATCAATTATTTTGCTCCGATCATAAAATGGAGTCCTTTTCAAATCAAATTCCAAACCGTTACTATTTCTTTTTTTTTAGCTCGCGTCCGAGCGCGCGTTATTAAAAAAACTCGCGTTATTTATCTCGCGTATTATTTTCCAACTCTTCAATTTTGAGAATAAATATAAACGTAAAAATATGTATAATACATGTAAGCATATTTTAACACAATAAATAATTTATAATATATATAATGTATAAGAAATATAAATGACTATCAAACAACTGGTCTTAGACACGTCGGCATATCAATAAGGGGTCAAAGGGGCGCTGTGATCTCCTCGCTATCCCACAAAAACAAAGATCTCCCGGTAAAAGGACGGGCCCTTCCCTTACCTGGGGTAAAACACAAACAACCGAATCACCCAATCACCAAAATATTCGACCAGCAATTATTTTGGGGGAAAGGGGATGGTATATTTCTTATTAATTTGATATTTCGCATTACAGTTGATACTGGAGTAAAAGTCTTAAGCACCCAGCAGGCCCGGATTTAAGGGTAGCCCTTACCAAAAAATAAGTGGTCTTGTAACTTTTTAAGTTGGTTTTAAGTTGGTATTTGGAACAAATGCCAACTAAATACCAACTAAAAACCTACTTAAAAACCACTTTACACCAACTTAAAACCAACTAAAAGCTTTCTTAATAAAGACCACTTAAAACCAACTTAAAACTTACTTAAAAAGACCTCTTAATAAAGCCACCTTATAACCTACTTAAAAATTATAAGTAATTATCTGACCACTAAAAACCAACTTAAAACCAACTTCAAAAAATGAGTATTTTCCAGCCAACTTAAAAACAACTTAAAAACAACTTATTACCTCTTTAAATAGTTTATTAAAATATGCTGGCAACTTGAACCTACTTAAAACCAACTTAAATGTGAAAACCTACTAAATACCAACTAAAAACCAACTTAAAACCAACTTAAATGTGAAAACCAACTAAATACCAACTAAAAACCAACTTATTTTTTGGTAAGGGATCCTAGGCACATACCTAGGGGCCCCCACAAAAATTAAAAAAAAACAATTCCAAAGGATTGAAAAAATCCAAAAATTTGTTGAGACTTAGCTACGGCCCTGGGGAGTTCCAGAGGGCCCCTCTTTAGTTCATTTTATGACCTTGTTTTCATTTTATTCTATCACGGCACAAGGTTTCCAGTCCTTAGGAAAAGATTTTTCGATAAATCGGGGATAATTATAAATGAAGAAAGTATTAGAATTTTACAAGTTTTTAAATACTAATTTTACTTTCCTGAGTCCGGCGGCTACTATCGTAGTAATAACCGTAGATAAATGTCCGTCGAAGTTTTAGCCGATCGTTTTCAGTTTTTAGATTAACGGAAACGGATTATACGGATAGTTGAAATATATCTGTGCTGTGTACTGTAGATTACTCATTTGACATTGACACCGACTTTTAAGTTTGCATGTAAGTTCTTTTTTTTTCTGTATTTGTTTTTACTTCATTAATTTTACATGACATTGATAATACATATAGTAAATTGTTAAGCAAGTTTATTAATCTTGAATTAACCCTTGGTTTAAAATCGAAAATCTAACAATATTATCAATATATAATCTAAAGCAGTGTTGCCAATGTTTGAAATTTGAAATTCCCATTGCTGAGTAGTAAATTTTCCACAAATTCCCACACCCATATTTAGCCCCGCTCCCAAGGAAAACATGCCATAATTTTCAAAATTTTTGAAAAATTACTTTTTAAAATTAAATTTTATTGAAATTACAATGTTTAAACATTTTGGTTGTTAGGCTTGTGCATTGATTGATTGCAGTATTAGGAGGCACCTCCATTATATTATTTATTAAATCACAAGATTCACGAAAATACACAGCTCTAGATAATTTCGGGCTTTCTGTTGATAGTCAAATTAAAATGAAAATTCCCACAAAACCAACGTTTATGAAAAAAAAATTACCTTTTCCCGCAGAGCCAAAATTAACCCAAAATCTGGCAACACTGATCTAAAGTGAAACCAAAACTTTATCATTTCCTTCAAACGTTCCATATTGTTATGATGTAGTGGTGTGCACGACCACACAAGACGACATAAATTTTTTTTAGGTAATACTAATATACCGTTATATATAATCCGTTTTAATTCTTACTAAATACTAATTATACCGTATAGTTATACGTAGACACGTATAACACGTGTCTACGTACGCTATGATGGGGAAATATAATTTTAAAACCTTTATAGCACGAAAATCGAGAAGAGTGCAATTTTGTTCGGTTTAAATACGTCTATCACATCTTAACGAATTACGAGTTCTACTCTACTTCACTTTAACTTACATTGTTAGACTGCCTTGACGTACAATAATTATTGTACAAAACAATCTTAGGTTTAAATTTTGGTCGTACCATAATGTTAGGCTTGCACAATATTGTACGCTTATTTACAGTAATATAATATTATATTATATATACTTAACATTGCGTTTTGGCTCTTTTGGAAATTGGGAGGGGCGGCAAATTCGTGACCCGTCCCGGGCTTCAAAGGGTCTAGGTACGCCACTGTAAGCACCACAATATTACAAGCCTTGAACAAACATGCTCCCTTCATATCTAAGAGAATAAGTATATCAGACCCACCATGGTTAACTTGCAAAGTTAAGCACTTAATGCACCTACGCGATGTCTACCACAAGAAAAGTAGGACGCTAGGTTTACGATATCTTGAAGAACAATATAAATCATATAGAAATCAGGTAACTGAAAAAATACGAAGAGACAAAAGTAACTACTTAAAAAAGAATACTAACCCTGAGAGCCAGTGGCAGACGTGATGTTTGGAGGACCTTAAAACCATTTTTGAAAACTATAAAGTCTAATATTGGTGTAATTGATTACAGTGGTCATGTAATTACCACACCTAAAGACATTGCTATGGAATTCAGTAATTACTTTGTGTCAGAGGAGCATAGTATAGCGGGGACAATAGATCTTATTACTTCGTTAAATCAGGAAGAAATCAAAGCGAGAATGCAGTTTTTCGCTATCTGAAGAAAATGGCGATAAACAAAGCTACTGGCCTTGATAATATTCCACCAAAGATTGTACGATCCCTTGCTGGAATAGTAACTCAGTTTCTTACCAAAATTATAAATATCTCATATGAGACCTCAGAATTTTCTACTGACTGGAAAAAAGCTAAAGCAGTTCCCATATACAAAAAGGGAGACCGCACTAAAATGGACAATTAAAGACGTGTCTCCGTCCTACCATGTTTTTCAAAGGCTATCAGGCTATCGAGTATTTTTCTCTAGAACAATTACATGATTTTTTCGAACAAAATAGCTATTTATATCGACTGCAATCCGGCTTTCAACCGGGCTGTTCCACGACGACAAGTATATTCTACCTCTTGGAAACCATAGTAGACAGATTGAGTAATGGTCATTATGTAAGTGTCCTTTTTGCTGACCTAAGTAAGACCTTCGATACTGGGGATCACGGCATTCTTTTAACTACTCTCAAAAATAAGAATTTGTCTACAGAAGCATTGAAATGGTTCAACTCCTACTTTACTGATAGAAAACAAGCTGTGGTTGTCAGTGGGGAAATCTCAGATGAGGTGTTCCCCAGGGGAGCATTCTCGGACTGACATTATTTAATATATATACTAGTGATATAAATCAATACCTTACCACAAGCTTCTCAAAGGAGTACGCGGATGATAACGCTCTCATAAATTCTACAGTAAATATTTATGACTTAATGAAGGAATTGGAGAACGAAACACAAAATTTTAAGTCTATTTTGGACTCTAGAGGATTAATATTAAACCAGGGGAAAACTGAATACACGATTTTCTGCCCCAATGGGAAATCACTAAAACCCGATGAATATACCACGATTGTAGGTACTGAAATCAAGAGGGTATCAGCCTACAAATATCTTGCTGTTATAATAGACGACGCACTTGTTGGAAACACTACATCGATCATGTTATTAAAAAGACTAATGGGGCGATCCATATAGTTTCACCTATCCATGCAACCAAGGTTCTCGGAATCTAACGAAATTTTGTGGACGTGTTCATAGGTCAAATATATGAATGTTTGTCAATTTTTGGGTCGATATAAGAATAATTGAATTTTTTAGAGAATTTTTGCCGAAACACTCGGATTCTGAAAGTGATATCTCGGAAAACGGTACCCCTGGACATAGGCGCTAATAACTCTAGAACCATTTGCGTTATCTACTTGAAACGTTGAGGGTTTATAGATTTGTAGGTCAGGAATCCAAAATTTTCCTTGAAAAAAATTTCGTTTTTAGTTTTGTGTGTACATTTGCACAAATTTTAAAATAAATTTGGGGTGGGGTATACTATTTATGATATCTGGTCAGGATGTCCAACTTTTAAAATTAAATCAAACCAAATTTCTAATGCCCCGAAGGCGCATCTTTCTAATGATATATGTTTAGTTTGTGGTATAGGTTTCGTTTTCAACTGACGGACTAAAACCTAAAACCTGAATTTTTAATAATTTTTCTTTTTTTTTTTTCAACTTATGTTCTGCGTCTTCGCACAAAACTATCATACAGCTGTCCGCTTCATCGTCTACATGTTAGGTTTTTGAGTTCAATTTATCAAGGATTCTATATTTTTAGAGAATCCTTGATTTTATCGACGTAGCGTTCCGTGTTCTATTTTTCTTCGGGATGGAAGAGTTTGAAATCACAGATGAAACCGTTTTACCCAAATGTTCTATTGGAGAAAGTGAAAATGAAGAGTGTCATAAAGTAACTCACAAGGAGACTATACCGAGATGTAACACACCAATTTTGTTCAAACTCGTGGTTAAGTAGGCCTTAATGAATCATGTAAATTCCCAAAAGGAAAAGTTTCAACTTGTATTAGTTTTGCCATGGCAACCGAAATGTTTTTGACAACCCTTACCAAAAAATAAGTTGGATTTCAGTTTGTATTTAGTTTGTATACACATTATTAGTTGATATTGAGTTGGTATTAAGTAGGCTCAAGTTGTCAGCATATTTAAAGTTACTATTAAAGGGGTAATAAGTTGTTATTCAGTTGGTAGGAAAATACTGCTTTTGCTAAGTTTATAATTAGTTGGTTTTTAGTAGTCATTAAATTACATAATATTTTTAAATTGGTTTTTGTTTCCCTAGTAGGATTTAAGTTGCTTTTAAGTAGTTAAATGTAAATGTTGATTCTGGTTTAGTTGGAAATAAGTTGATTAAAAAAGAGGATTTAAGTTATTTTTAAGTAGGCATTTGTCCCAAATACCAACTGAAAACCAAGTTGATATACAAGTTGTCCTAAGTCGTTTTTAGCCAACTTATTTTTTGGTAAGGGAACACAAAATGGAAAATTCCTTACCGAAAATAACATGGGATTTTGAAATTTTCTAAATTTCCAAAACATTGAAATTTTTGAAAATGCAAAAAATAAGAAACAATTGATCAAAATTTACGAAAAAAAATTAAATTGATCAAAATGGGTAAAAATGCAAATGATTTAATAGAAAATTAATAAACATGGATTTTATTGATAAAATAATCTTAAATGTGATAAAAATCATATTTGTGTTTATGAAGTTGATAGAATGAGAAAAATTTGACCAAATATTGATTAACTTCGATAAAATTTCATAAAATTAATAGGCCTAAGTCCTCAAGCGACTTTTACATTAATAGATTTATAGAACAAAGTGAATAAATATACCATTTGACTCAACTATCTAATGTTATTTGCACAATATTTTGCCAATTGAATTCTATTTATTATTGTATTTATCTTTATTCATTTTTATACCATTTCGATCAAATTGACAAAAATTGATCCAAGTGTTCTAATATATCAATTTTATCAAAATTTATACCATAAATTATTAAATATATCAATTTTTATTAATTTGATGAAATTTTATCAAAATTAATGACTATTTAAAAATTTGGTTAAATTTATCTCATTCTATAATTTTTTTTTTAATAGAGCTAATACCCAACCCTTACCAAAAAATAAGTGGTCTTGTAACTTTTTAAGTTGGTTTTAAGTTGGTATTTGGAACAAATGCCAACTAAATACCAACTAAAAACCTACTTAAAAACCACTTTACACCAACTTAAAACCAACTAAAAGCTTTCTTAATAAAGACCACTTAAAACCAACTTAAAACTTACTTAAAAAGACCTCTTAATAAAGACCACTTAAAGCCAACTTAAAACCAACTTCAAAAAATGAGTATTTTCCAGCCAACTTAAAAACAACTTATTACCTCTTTAAATAGTTTATTAAAATATGCTGGCAACTTGAACCTACTTAAAACCAACTTAAATGTGAAAACCTACTAAATACCAACTAAAAACCAACTTAAAACCAACTTAAATGTGAAAACCAACTAAATACCAACTAAAAACCAACTTATTTTTTGGTAAGGGAAGGCACCACCTTCGACCACATAAGCAATATTGCTTGTGCGTGATCAAGTAACAGGTGGCCGGGTGATAAACACATTTATGATTTTTATCACATTTAAGATTATTTTATCAATAAAATCCATTTTTATTAATTTTCTATCAAATCATTTGCATTTTTACCCATTTTCATAAAATTGAAAAAATTGATTAACCCCTGAGTTTGAACAAAATTGGTGTGTTACACCTCGGTTAGTCTCCTTGTGAGTTACTTTATTTATAAAAATTCAGGTTTTAGTTTTTGGTCCGTCAGTTGAAAACGAAACCTATACCACAAACTCAACATATATCATTAGAAAGATGTGCCTTCGGGGCATTAGAAATGGGGTTTGATTTAATTTTAAAAGTTGGACATCCTGACCAGATATCATAAATAGTATACCCCACCCCAAATTTATTTTAAAATTTGTGCAAATGTACACACAAAACTAAAAACGAAATTTTTTTTCAAGGCCAATTTTGGATTCCTGACCTACAAATCTATAAACCCTCAACGTTTCAAGTAGATAACGTTAATGGTTCAAGAGTTATTAGCGCTTATGTCCATTGGTACTGTTTTCCGAGATATCACTTTCAGAATCCGAGTGTTTCGGCAAAAATTCTCTAAAAAATTCAATTATTCTTATATTGACCCAAAAATTGACAGGGTTTAAAAAAAACCCGGGTTTTTTTAAAAAAATACCCAGCCCAGTGGGTTTTTTAAGGGTTTTTCGGGTTTTATTTGGTATTTATGGGTTTTATTGAGTTTTTTATTTTAAAAATATTAAATATATTATGTTTATAAAATTATTCTTGTTTATAAAATTATTCTTGTTTATTAAATATATTATGTTTATTAAATTATTACTGTTTATTAAATATATTATGTTTATTAAATTATTACTGTTTATTAAATTATTATTGTTTATTAAATTATTACTGTTTATTAAATTATTATTGTTTATTAAATATATTATTGTTTATTAAATATATTATGTTTATTAACTTATTATTGTTTATTAACTTATTATTGTTTATTAAATATATGTTTAATAAATATATTATTGTTTATTAACTTATTATTGTTTATTAAATATAATAACAATTTAATTTTACAATTTTGCATGTGAAAAGGCAATTAAATTTGTGAAAGTCTATAGATATTTCCGCGCTGAACCAAAACACTGGTAATAGGCTAATAGTCTAATAGAGTAGTAACACTCTGTAGCTTTGGCCATGGCCGCCATTTTGGTCGCAAATTTTTGCATGGGTGACGTACTAGGACGTCACAGTGCCATTACTCTATAAAGATTTAGATATAAGGTAGTTTAGATAATAAAAGTAATAGTAATCTTACTCTTAGTAAGTTAGTCTTTTTAAGTTCTTTACAAGTTGTAAGAATATTTTTAAATTTCTAAAATAATAAATATCTAAAAATTTTCCACTCGTGATTTTTAAAATTCAAAACTTTGAATGGGGTTTTTTAAGTGGGTAATACCCAAAAAAAACCCATGGGTTTTTTTTAATTCGAACCCTGAAAATTGATAAACATTCATATATTGGACCTATGAACACGTACACAAAATTTTGTTAGATTCCGAGTATACTTAGACCGTTACATGCATCCCTTGATACAGACACCCTATATTTATTATATAGAGCTTTGATTCAGCCAATTTTCACCTATGGTGATATTTTTTATGAATGCCAATGAATCCTATTTAAAGAAAATTCAAATTGCTCATAATAACAGTGCACGTTTTGTGGCCAAAAAGAAAAAAGAACCTCAGCTATGGATACACGAGACCAACTTAATTGGCTAACACTGAAACAACTATATCTGATAAATATTCTGATATTTATGTATAAAGTATCAAAAAACCTGTGCCCAGAATATCTTTTTGACTTTTTAAAAAAAAACCCTCTAAATGAATTAAAGCAAATAGATCATTTTAAACAATTCAGGGAAGAAGTGACAAAATACATCATGAGCGCAGATATATAAATGTGTATTCTTAACTTCCTTATATTTTAAATTAATACGTGGGACCTCTTTGTAAATCAGACTCGTCTGAAAGAGATATCCAATAAAGCTTTTTATTATTATTAATATCATAAGTTAATGATACCTCTAAGTAGACAAATAAGCCCTTTCAAGGTGGAATCTTTGTCTGGAAAATGTGATGTCAAATCTTGTCTCTCCGATTCCCGCGAAAATGAAAGTTTTGAAAAATATCTCGGACCCAGCGCCGCTGTGCGGTCGAGAATGAAACTATTTTGGGCTGAGAGAAATAAACCAATAGCAAAAAAACGTTCTTTGGCCTCTGCGGGGGGAACGAATTTTCTAAGGGAATACCGAAATTTATCTCTTTTGGGGAAGTTCAAGCTAGCCTCGCACCAAACAGGATTTAAGAAACGTCAGCTTCGGCAGTTCCAAGTCTATGTTAAGGCTACTTTGATACGCAGTATGGAGAGACATAGGTCAATTTGGACAGGCATATCCGCCATAGGCAGCATAGACATTTGTCTACTTAGAGGTATCATTAACTTATGTTAATATGTTTAAACCTGCTTGTAACTGATACTTTGTCTAAGATTTTTATGGTTACTACTTTTAATTTCAGAAATCGGATGAGCAAAGCGATAGTGATGACTTACAGGTATGAATTAAATTTAAAAAAATTATTAAAATTAATCTACCACTTCCCTAAAAACATTTCCCTTTGAAAAAGTACCATTTTTGGTGGCTTAAAAATCATAAGTTAACTAGTTAAGTGCCAGATTATACTCGGGCACCATGCAATAGTTGTAAAGAATTTCACTCCAAATTGCATTGGGCAGCTCACATAACCCTTACTGAAAAATGATAGTCTAAAAATCGCAAAAAAATTGCCATTGAAATATCATCATAAAATTGTCTTCAAGCATTGCTCAAATGTATACTAACTGTTGGGCTACCACATCTCAACCGTTTCCCAATTGATGCCCAACGGTTGAGTCATTTGACGTTGAGAAAAAATTGTTTTTAACTTGTAAAAGAAATGTTCATTTAGTGGTTCAACTATTACCAAACAGTTGCTTAAAATCGCTAGAAAGTTGCTAAAAACTACCCAAAAGTTGCTCAACCATTAGTTGCATAAAATTGCTTTAAAGTTGCTCAACCATTAATTCCTCAAAAGTTGCTCAACCATTAATTCACCAAAAGTTGCTCAACCATTAATTCACCAAAAGTTGCTCAATTATTTGTTGATATGTTGAGAAAGTTCAACCATAAGTTGTTTATATATCGTCAGAAAGTTGCTCAACTATTAGTAGATTATATATCACCAAAATGTAGGTAAATAAGTAAATCACCATAAAATAAATTACAAAAATATTTATTTCGGAATAAAACTAGTATTTATGCACTATAGCTATCATCACTTCCATCACTTCCTTCACTTCCTTCACTTGTGTCCGAAAGTTCAAGCGTATTTGCTGATTTTTCTTTCAGCTGTTTTTTGATTTGGTCAATTTTTTTTTGGTTTCTTACAGCGACAGTAATTTTATTGTTTATTTTTTTAACTAAGTAAGTCTCTTTGATTTTAGATTTTTTGTAATACTTTCCAACAAATGCTAAAAAAAAAATTATTTTACAAAGTGGCATATGGGAAAGGGGGGGATACTGTGGCATGATTTAGTTGAGAAAGTGTTCACTTTTTGCGCTCTAGGTAATGCTACATAATGCAAGGTGACCACTGAAAAACCCAAAAAAAATATATAGGAATATAGGAAATTCAAGTCGATTTAAAGGAGAATATAAGAGTATTTTCTTTGATAATGTAAGAAAATATAGGAAAATTTTAATAAATAATATTCAAATTTGTTTTAATATAAAGGGAACTTATTTCATTAAAAACATCACAGATTCATGCATCAAGGTCTAGGTAAACACTTTCAATTAATTATTTTTGAATTTTTGCAAGATATTAAGAAAAGCAAACTAGGCACGCAGGAAATTTGAAAAAACTGCGCAAAATATAAAATAATATCTAATTAAAGCTAGGACAATATAGGAAAAATTATTAAATTACAGGAAAATAAAGGAAAGCATTGAAATATAGGAAAAATTATAAAATTAAGGAAGAATGGTCACCATGATTAATGCCTAATTTATTACCAGCCGTACCACAGCTAGACTTTCTTTGAATTAAGTCATTTACAGTATCCCTCTTACATCCCTTTTTGTTGGCTTTTAAACTCCTATTCAATGCCCCTACGTAGAAAAATTACATGGAGATATCAGCTTTCTATCAACATTAATTAAAGTGGCTGGCAACTATATTTACAAAGACGATACACTAGCTACTTATTATTTTAAAGATAAGCTAGTTACGTATCACAGCTATGATTTCCAGCTATGTAATTGGGTTGATAATTTTTGATAGTTAACAAGGTTGCCAGTCCCTTTAATTAATCATAAATACTCTTTACTCTTACGTTTAAATTATTCCTCAAAATTTTGCTTAATTACTCTGATTGGAATAGCCTTTATTTTAAATTGCAAAAACAGAGGATGAGGTTTGTGCAAGCTTAGTAATTAAAATAGAAAGCTTTGAATATGGTCTAATTCTCAAGTGTCAGAAGTAAATGAACCAAAGTTATCGGATTTGAGCTTTTGTTCATTTAATTCCGTCAGCGTATCATTAAGATTATACACACCAGTAATGGCATCCCATATAATGGGATCTACCCCCTTCTTTCCGCCTTTGCCCTTGGCGCTCATTTTAGATAGCTCTTCATTGCTATATTTAGAATGCAAAATTGCGCCAATTGCGGACGAAGCATTTTGGGACGCTTTTAATTTGATTCTATTCACTTCTTGGGCTTTCAAGAAGTATCCACACCCTTCTACCAATTCGACCTGTGTAGATAATAAAAAAAAGGTTACTTGAAAAATAAGTTAGTACAGTGAGATTCAAGAAGTATATGGGTCTTACAAGCTTTTCTTGTGTTAAATTGGCGGGCTGGGTTGTTTCTGGTATTGCTCCCTGTTCAAAATATTAATTTAAAATTATAAATGCAATCAATAGTTGTTGAAAAGATAATCGAATGCGAAAATAAGTTCAATTCAATTGAATAAAGCATTAAAAGTGATATAAAATTAACCAAATATTTTCCTCAATATTCACTATTATTCTTAATCTCATTACGATTTTTTTTTTCATTATTAATCAATTAAAGAACTTATTTTCAATTCCTATTTTACATAATTTCTTACTGGAGAAGAAAGTTTTTCCAATATTCTGATTGTCCTTGTAATTTCTTCTTGGGACACTATAAAAAAATCAATTTGTGAAAATTCTTATTACTAGGTATTATGAAGCTAGTTAGAGCTTGTGATTCAAATCACTGATCTTAAATTGTGGCTAATTGTTCCCAATTTGAAAAGAAGCCCCATATAATATAATTGTCATACTTAGTTGTTATGTTACTTATGGTTGAAATGACTACTTGCCTTGTTCTTCCAAAAAAGAGCATTTTTGGCATTTAACTTTCAACATTTGTGTTAGCATTTCTATTTCTTCTTCCTTCTTTTTTAGCCTTTCTTCGAGTTGCATTACGTATTCTTTAAAAAATATATTCAAAATTAATACTTTATTCAAGTGTTATCATAAGTTTATAATAATTTACGTAAGTGTGACACTTCGTATTCTTCACATGAAAAACATTTACTGAGAGCTAGTCACAAGAGAGACTATATAACGGGCTTCGGGGCCGTTTCGCATCCGCTTGCTCTCGTGTCTTGCGTAGCCTTTAACAGCGCCTCGCCATGATGACGTAACTCCGTTAATAGCTCTCAGTAAAATATTTCCAAACGATACATACTTATCGAAGAATATTATAAACTTATGGTGTTATTTAATGCTAGAGTCTACCATTTGTGTTTTTTGCAGCATAGCCTAAATGATTTACACTTATATCTTGGTATCGGTTGCCTTGCGAATCTAAAAATTTATAGTATTTTATTTTGATCATGAAGAATATAATAGCTCTATCTGTAATATAACACGAAAAAATACATGAATGAAGCGTTAATTCTTAAAGCGTGCGCTTTATAATATTTCATTATATAACCTCATGGATTTTTGGCCAGAGCTCTCAATCTTTAACAACGTAGAACAAGAATTTAACGTAATCATGTGACTTTTCGTATTATATTTCAAGATCTATTATTAGTACATGAGAAATGGGAAATTTCGAGAGGATATGTAACATAATTACTCATAAGTATGCCTCAATATAACATCTTTGTATTAAAAATTTCAATGAGACCTTGTTTCACAGCCACCAAAGAAATCACGAACGAACTACGCGCAAAACCGGTTTTAACTTCCTTCCCTCCCCGCCAGACCTGGTTTTGATGACGAAAAAGCCGTCATCGATCGGAAAGTGACGTCAATTACGTCATATCTTGTGAACAAGGTCTCATTGAGAAGACGTTCTTTTTGGCACACTTATGAGTAATTATGTTACATATTTCCCTAGACATAAACAAATACAGGCTGTTCCAAAAGTCTCCCTCTCCCTATTTTTTTTATTGAGATTTGGCAAAGCGACGTGTACTATGTATTTTCTAAACATTTCTCCAATTAGTTTTGCCGCAGCGGCGACCACTACATAAAAGTTTTCAATAGTAAAGTATGTCGAGTGAAGTAGGTTGAATAGCGCATCATATTATGATAATAATGGTGCAATATTCATGACAATCGGTCAAGCGGTTCAAATGTTAGACTGGTTAATTATGCAAGTGGTCGGATTACGCTATTTTTTTATTGCGATTGCCATTGAAAAAAAAAATAAGATGGGTGTTGCTGCGTCGAAACTACTTAGTAACCGAAATTTTAAAATTCACTATCTTAATCAGAAAAATATTTTTCTAAAAAATGGAGTATGTGGTCGACTTTTGGTTAGGACACCCTGTATACATTCTTTATATTAACATTAACCATTCCTCTCCGTTGAATGTTCCGAATTCCTCTCCGTTGAATGTTCTGAATTCCTCTCCGTTGAATGTTCCGAATTCCTCTCCGTTGAATGTTCCGATGTTAAATCGTGGAATACTAAATATAAAAATTATTATTAACAAATCTATTTGAAAATAAGGAACTAAGAGGCAGCAGAAGAATTTTTTTTTTCATAATACGCATGCAAACCACCTCAAAAAAGGTCTTCTGCCGCCACTGAAGTAACTATACATAAATTATGCAATAAATAATGAAACGCTCACCATAAGGTTCACTAACTTCTATGCCAGCGCGTATAGCACGGGATAGGACGTTTTGATCGGTGTGGGATGCCGGTGACTCTTGATGGTGTATTCTAGGCGACGGCATTAACGTCGACGTTCGCGAATATTGAATCCCTTGCGTCTTCATCATCATCGACGTTTGGGAATACGGCATCCCTTGCGTTGACGTTTGGTGATATTCCATATCTTCCATCGGCATGGACATCGACACTTGGGAGTGTTGCATTTCTTGCGCCGGAATTGACGGCGACGTTTGGGTATATTCTATCCCCTGCGTCGGCATTGACGTCGACGTTTGGGGATATTTTATCACCTGCGTCGGCATTGACGGCGACGTTTGGGGATATTCTATCCCTTGCATCGGTATTGACATCGACGTTTGGGGATATTCTATCCCTTGCATCGGTATTGACGTCGACGTTTGGGGATATTCTATCCCTTGCATCGGTATTAACGTCGGCGTTTGGAGATTTTCCATCCTTTGAGTCTGCACCTTTTGTGGCGTCACCCAAAACGTTTCATGTCTTGTAGATGTTATTTGGGGATATATCAACGGCTTTAACTTTAATATATTTTCTTCCGATTTTTTTTTCGATTTTTCTATCGACGATTTAATATTTTTTTTCATAGTTTTATTTTTTTTGAGTTCGTCTTTTCCCTTTATTTTTTTCTTTTCTATAACCCTGTCCGACTCGTTGAGCCCATCGATTATCTTTACTGATTGTTTATCCAATGTTTGTGCTATAGTTTGTTGGTGTTTTTCCAATATTTCCTTATCTACGTTAAAACATTTGGTAAGTAAAATATGATGAAATACTAAATAGTTAAAAACGTACCTGAATGCACCATGATTACTTTGGTTTCGAAACTTTTACTTCTCCATTTTACAAATGCCTTTTTATTCTCTACCATTTCCTCCGGATTTAAAAATTTTTTTGCGTCCACTATGCTCACTTTATTTTCCTGTATCCAATACACTAGCGCGAGTTTTTTTTTCCCTAATCCATTTTTCGCTAGTTTTAATTTCTCTTCGCAGTGAGATGCTAACAAATCTTTAACTAAATCGCTCATTTTAAAAAAACGAATTGCACCTCTACAACACCGTAGTGACTATACTTGAAATGAATGTACTGATCGAGCGGTACTGATTTTACTGCATCGATTTACGCGGGGAGGGAAGAGAATGGGTCTATTAGACAACCCCCCCTTCGTCCCAAAAGTTTCTTTGAAAAATTGTTGAAGGATTGTCGCCACTAAGTCGCTGGGTTCCAAAATTTTACCTCCGCCCGTAGAAGGTTGGGCTTTCCACCATGTAATTGGTCAAGCTAAAATGACAATAGTGAGAAACACGCCTAACAGTTTCCAGATTTTGTAAGATTCATCTCTAATGAAGTTCCGCCGCTGGCCAGAATCCTCTCCTTTCAAAATCCATTTTGGGGAAAACCACTCCACTTTTCTAATCCTTTCAACTGTCAACTCAAAATCGCCCAAGATCCCAAAGAGGCGCCATGCTTGTCTGGAATGAATTGGCTGATAGCCGTGAAAGAACGAACGTAGGGGATAAACCAAATGATAGCATATGAATAGTAAATGCGTTAAGAATAAAATTAAAACTAAAATTACTTTTATAAATACCGGAATTGCGATTTAATATTTAACGTTTTTGATTTAATTTAACATTGATGTTACCCAATTTAATTTCTTCTGCGTTTTAATCGGAATTGTCTCAATTTATTTGTATTTAACCATGTATCTGTTGGCATTAGATAATAATTACAAACAAACTGGTTTGAATTTCGCGGGTCCATAGACTTTAAACACATTTTGGTGCATGCATAACGCCATCTATATCTTGATTGTATATATGTTGTGTATGCCACGGGGAGGCGATCAGGCTGCTTGACAGTCTTTTTCACTTTGTATTATTCCTTCTTTTGACAAATAAAGCCGTTATACTTTTCCATTTTACGATATCGTCTCTAAAAACTTTGCGACATGACAAAATAACAGGTTATGGGTTCAGCAAGCTGTCCAATGCGCTAAGAAAGAAAAAGAGACGACATTTACGTAAGAAGAAGAGCGTAATTTAATAAAAGGGACGAATTTATTGAAAGGTTTAACAAGACAAGGCCCGAGCAGAACTAAGGGTTCGTACTCAATTATTCATTGGGGTCATTCATAAAGATCGAAGAAGAAGAGATCTAGTTATAAAGAAATTGATATATAACAGAAAGATAAGCAGAAATGGGAGACGAATATAAAATGGAGAAATTAAACTCTAAGAACTACCGACACTGGTCTATGAGAGCACAGGGATTGCTAGAAGCTAAAGGATGTTGGGCAGCTATAGAACCAGGGTATGAAGGTGAATTGACAACTGCACAAAGGAGTTTAGATCATAAAGCTAAAGCAACGTTGTATTTGATCCTAAACGATGAAAGCCTTGATGATATTGTTGAGTGCGAACGAGCTAAAGAAATATGGGAAGCGTTGGAAAGCATTCACACTACCTACGATACGTGGCACAGGTTATTATTGTTAAAGGAATTTGTAAACACAGTGAAGGAAAAAGGCGAATCTATTGGGGACTATTTAACACGTCGAAATGCCACTTATCACAGTTTGAAGACCGCAGGATTTGTATTTGCAGAAGTAATACTAGCAGGTTTGGCAGTGCTTGGACTACCTAAAGAATACGAATTTTTGGCTAGGAGTTTACAAATCGACAAGAACGACTTAACGTTAACGAATATAAAAGCTAAGTTAACAGAAGAAGAGCGACGTATCGAGTCTGCAAAAATGAAGGGTTCAGAACAACAGGATAAAGAAGTTGACAATGCAAAAGCATTCGCCGCAGGAGGTTCATCCTCTTATAGAAGAAATCGTTCATACAACAGAGGACGAAGCAGAGGAAGAAGCCAGTATATAGACCGATTTCCAAGGCAACAAGAACCAAGAGAAGAAAAAGAGCTCCACGCAAATTTACGATGCTATAAATGTCTAGAATTTGGACATATTGGACGAAATTGTACCTACTCTGAAGAAAATAGCACGACTAACAGATTAATACCCCCAAAGAAACAAGAAACAGCTTACGCAAATAACACAGAAGAAAGAAAAACTGCAACCATTACTAGACGTTTCGAAGCATTATCAGCCAGCAACCAAGTATATTTTGGACTGAAATACATATGGGTAATGGACAGCGGCGCAACCGACCATATGACGTCTCACAGAGATAAATTTACATCATTCGAAAGAAAAGAATCAGTCGTACTTATTTCACCAGGTGTTGGAGACGTTGAAATTACCTTAACTGATGATTGTGGAGGATACACTCTCAAATTAACAAACGCACTATACGTCCCCGAGTTGAATGGGAATTTACTTTCTGCAAGTCAAATAACTAATAAAGGATTTAACGTTACTTTAGATGGAGGCGTTGCACGAATTGAAAAGCAAGGAATTAGGATCGCTAAAGCGAAGAAACAAGGACGACTCTATTACTTCCACGAAAAATTGGACAAATCAATAGAGAAATACTCAGAAGAAATAATCACGAATACAGCTAAATCAACCGATCAAGACTTATGGCATCAACGACTTGGCCACATACACCACACTGCAGTAGAAAGGATGGGGAAAATGCACATCATAAAAGACGACGTCCATGGAGGGAAAATCACTGAGAAGTGCGAAATTTGTTTAGAAGGGAAGCTAAAAACAAAGTCATTTCCAAAGAAAAGTAAAACAAGAGAAGACAGATCACTAAGACTTGTCCACTCGGACGTTGTTGGACCGATTAGCCCCACCTCGAAAGGAGGAAACAGATACTTCATGACGTTAATTGACGATTATTCTAGATACACTGAGGTGTATATATTGGCGAGGAAAAGCCAAGTCGAGGAGACTTTTGATGTATACCGAAGAAAAGTTGAAAACTATCAAAACAAACGAATCGTGATGTTGAGGAGTGACAATGGCGGAGAGTACATGAGTAATTCATTCAAGGAGCAATTGAAGAAACTCGGTATAGACAGACAATTAACCATTCCAGGAACACCTCAACAAAACGGAGTCGCGGAACGCGCAAACCAAACATTATTGGACACCGCACGATGTATGCTCCTACAGTCTGGTTTACCTACATGCTTTTGGGCGGATGCTGTAGCAGTAGCAAGTTACCTCCGAAACAGAAGTCCGACTAAAGCGAACAACGGAAAAACACCTTTAGAACTGTGGAAAGAAAAAGAAATTGACATTAGTCATCTACGTGTGTTCGGCTGCAGAGCATGGGCAGTTAATAAAAGAAGAGAGTCCAAACTGTCACCGAAAGGTATACCCTGTATTTTCATTGGATACGACCCACATGCAAAAGCATATAAACTGTGGAATTCAGAAAGTGACGAAATACTAATCAGTAGAGATGTTCACTTTGAAGAAACGGTATTTCCCATGAAAAACAAACGTGCGGAAGCGAAAGAACAAAATCTAGACAACACCATGTGGTGCGCACTTGAAGTTGAAGAACACCGAGAAAACGTAGAGCAACAACAAGACATTGTTGACGCGCCTATTGAAGAGGAACCTAGAATAAACAATAATGTCGACGAACCGCAAGAAGAACAAATAGAAAATCAAGACGTTCAACCAGAAGTAAGAACGCGATCTGGAAGAAGAGTGATACCGCCTACTTGGACACGTGATTACGACATGAACAGGGATGGCGCTTGTAATCAAATCGAATCTGCTCAAGACAAGATCGATCCGCAAACAAGTTGGGAAGCATTATCATCTGCGAAAAAGAATGAATGGAAGGACGCAATGCTAGAAGAAACGGCAAATTTAATGAAAAACGACACCTTCGAATTCGTACCACGACCAAAACATCGAAAAACAATCAAAGCGAAATGGATTTTCAAGACCAAATACAATGAAGAAGGAGTTTTATCACGGTATAAAGCAAGACTAGTAGCTCTTGGAAATACGCAGATGCCCGGATTAGACTATAATAAAACCTACGCGCCAGTAGTTCAAGCGAAAACTACACGCATATTATTTGGAATCGCAGCGGAACGCAATTGGAAAATCCATCACTTCGATATCACAGCGGCATATTTATCAGCAGAACTCGAAGAGGAAGTATACATGGAGATTCCAAATCACTTTGCTCACTTGACCGAAGATTTAAAGAAATCATTTGGAACTTTACCAAAAGACACCGACTTGAAAAATGGCGACTACGTATGGAAGCTAAAGAAAAGTATATATGGGTTACATCAGTCAGGTCGACAATGGAATCGACATTTGGACCACAAATTGAAAGCATTCGGATTCACACGATCTCGTGCTGATCCCTGCGTATACTATATTCCTGGAAGAGAGATAATTGTCACCACCTACGTAGACGACGTTGTTGGATATGGTATCGATGAAGAACTAGAATGGCTTAAAAGAAAAATGAACCAGAATCTGGAAGTAAAGGATCTTGGAGAAGCCAAACATATATTGTCCATGAGAATCACTAGAACTAAAGACACCATAATTATGGACCAAACCCTATATACCGAAGAACTACTTAAAGAGATGGGAATGACAAACTCAAAAAGTGTCTCAACACCATTGTGCTTAGGCACAAAATATCACGTTTGCAGAGAAGGACAGGAATTAACCGAAGAAAAGGCGAATCAGTACAGAAGAGCTGTAGGAAGTTTACTCTATTTGGCGACTCATTCAAGACCAGACTTGGCGTTCGCAGCCACATACATGAGTCAGTTCAATAAAAATCCATCACCAGAGCATTGGACTGGAGTTCAGCATATACTGAAGTACCTGAAAGGAACAAAAAATCACGCGCTAGTTTTTCGAAAGACGGATAAACCGATAACAATATTCACTGACGCGGACTGGGGAGCGGATGTTGTGGATAGACGTTCGTTCTCAGGATACACGTTCATTTTAGGAGGGGCTGTCGTAAGCTGGGCCAGTCGTAAGCAAAAATGTACAGCTTTGAGTACCGTCGAAGCCGAATTCGTCGCGTTGGGAGAATGCGCCAAGGAGTGCAAATGGATTCAACATTTATTAGAAGAACTCGGACAAGACTACTTTCTAAAGCAAACAATGAAAGTCCACATAGACAATCAAGGAACTATAAAGCTCGCGGAAAATCCGACAACATCAGACCGATCGAAACATATCGATTTGAAGCTATTCTACGTACGCGAACTCATAGAAAACAAAGACATCGAATTGCAGTATGTACCAACCGAATTCAACCTAGCTGACCAGCTGACGAAAATCGTGCCAAGCCCGAAGATGAACAAACATTTACAATGCATGGGAATCGTTGATCCAGGAGGGGTGTTGGCATTAGATAATAATTACAAACAAACTGGTTTGAATTTCGCGGGTCCATAGACTTTAAACACATTTTGGTGCATGCATAACGCCATCTATATCTTGATTGTATATATGTTGTGTATGCCACGGGGAGGCGATCAGGCTGCTTGACAGTCTTTTTCACTTTGTATTATTCCTTCTTTTGACAAATAAAGCCGTTATACTTTTCCATTTTACGATATCGTCTCTAAAAACTTTGCGACATGACAAAATAACAGTATCGTCTTGAATTTATAGAATTTGATCGATGTTTTTCCAATTTAAATCCAATGTACGTATCGATGCAGTTACTCGACTGTACATATCTTACTGAGATTTATTGCCATTTATTTACCGCAATTAAAGACCTAAAATAAATATTTACGCAGACCAAAGTTTGAAGATGCTTTAGCGGAACAATAACATTGAATTAAATGACCAGACTCGTGGAGATTTAAATTCAATTATATTAATTCTAAAACCATTTTAATAATAGATATTTAAATTATTTTAAGTTAAAACAATTTTATCCGTTGTTAATACAAGATGAATTATAATTAATTAATTTGTTAACGAACCGTCTGTTCACCGAAATACGGTTATAAGTCTATAACGAAAAGCTACTTTAAATGAAATTTTACTTGAAAAATAAATTTTCACTAGCAAATTAAAATTTTTAAATGGTAGGGTAAGCTTCCCTACATTTATTAAGTGCCTATTATTGACCTCATTTGCGGGTAGATGTTTATTTATGACGTCAAAAATGGGTAAGATTTCGGCGAAGTGATTAACAAAAAAATGTTTTAAAGTTAATTTTCATAACTAAATATTTGTTTTAAGTGCAATAACAAATATTTTAGAATTCTGGGAATAAAAATGTACCATAAATCACAAAATCGAAATGTGTCCAAGCTGGCAGTATCTCTTTAATGTAATCTAAATTCATCAGTAGAAACATCGAACGGAGGTACATGTATAGGCATTTTTAGATGAATTTGGTCGCATAGATTTCTTAAGCTCTGAAAAATTGTAAGACTATAATATCAAACAATTTTAAGCTACCGAAAAAGACAAGCCAAACAGTAATACATACATCAAAGCTTTTCCCATAACACTGTAAATCTCAATCGACATTAAAGTTTCGGCTAATAATTTATATATCTTTTCAGTTTTAAGATCAAAATTAAAAAAGTTAAAAATAAAAGATGGCTTTGACCATTTTACGATAAATTAAGATATAAATAATCTTTCGGCTAATATTAACTTAGAGTTCAAATTTGAAGCAGGGGTAAAAAGATTGGTCAGATTGAAAAGGGGGGGGGGATGACAGAAGCTGAATCGAAAGAGGAAGCTAGGCGAAAAGAACGACAAATGATAAAGCTCGAAGCGGAAAACAGTGCTTTAAAACGTAAGATTTTAATACTGCTTTTACCTATAGAGATTTTTTATCTCAATGTGAAATTCGTAATTTGCAGAACAACTCGATCGAAACTACATGTAACTCACTATAGAATCCAGCGCTGAGTGTTTCTGCTCGTCCAAGCGACCCAAGTTTTGTAAAAGTCTGAAGATGGCATTTAAAATTAGGTGAAAAAAACGGCCCATTTAAGGGGCACCCCCTTTTGAAAAAGGTCACCTTGAAATGTATTGTTTATGGTGGTGTTAATCATTGGGTTGTACCAGCTAGGGGTTTATTTATATGAACCGAAACGTCTAGTCTTCCAAGTTTTTTTTGCGGACGTTTCGTTGAAATGCTTTTTCTTAACTTCTCTAGAAGTGAAGAAATGTTATGGCTAAGCAGCTATAAAGAATCGTATCCCAATTGGTAAGTATTATTACCTTGAGCCCGTAGTTCAAATATTTGTTGTTGCGTTAATATGAAAATAAAAAATAAAATTATTTTAATGCTTTTGAAATTGCAATTATTTTTTTGATACCTTATAAACTTTAACATATTAAAGCGTTAGTATAGAACATAGTTTTTCAACTCGATTTCAAGATTTCGATTTTTGCGCTTCTACTACAAACAAATATATAACGGTTGATGTCAAAAACGTATGTGTACGTCACCGGTAGCGTTTATACGCCTGGCCCCTTTCGTCATTCTTCTAGACGACCTTCTTACGCACAATAGAACATCTTCGGCCGCTGGCCGACCGCCCGCCGGCTTCCTCACATTGTAGACGAGAACGATGACGGAAAGGGGGTTGTTCGTATAGACTAAACCCACCTTTTAACGAATTTCTAGTTATGCCATTTCAAACCACTGATCACTTTTTTTCAATGTAAACTAAACCATTTTGCTTAGCATCCTAATTGCTAAAAGATAATAACCGGTTTTCCCACAAAAACCGTGTGCCTATACATACCAGATCAATGACTAAATGAAGGAGTGATATAACAATAAAACATTTCGCGTTTGCAGTCATACCAGTCCTACCAGGAACTTATGTGTATACACTTGAAAGTGACATCAGTTTGCCAATCATAATTCTCATAATTTATGTTCTCGATGTAACGCTGAAATATACAATCTCGTCCCCCTTTCGAAACGCTTCTCGCTCCTAAGCTCCTCTTAATTAGTGTGTAGTCAGATATTTGTAAAAGTGTATACACCTTGTTTACATTAAAAACATTTAGCAATTTAAAGAAAAGCGAGATACCGAAGTTTTCGTGGTATTTTGACTCGTTATATGTGACATAATGGCGGATGTTTTGAAAAGTATGCCGTTTTGAGCAAGCTAAAAGTTACCGTCTTCTTCTTAATAATGCCTTCAATATTTTTCCTCCGTCAGTTATGAATATTTAGAAATATAGATATAATAAACTTCGAAAAACGAAATAAGAACATTTCGGCTAACCTCAAATATTTTATGTATTTAACATACATGCGCCACAATAATACACGAAGAGGGAAATTGAGAGGGGGATCCTTTTATTTATTTATTTATTTGTATGTCATGTTCCTAAAAACTCGAGAACGGTTAGCAATAGATCTCTGAAATTTTAACTCAATGTTCAGGGCCTGATTTGCAACTAAACGCGGCTTATTCCAAATACCTGACATGGTTATTAATCTAATTCAATTTTACTTATATTTCAATTTTATTTTACTCGACTTGGACTTTAACCTCTTTGCTGGAGGTTTTGACGGGTAGGGCTTATCATAGTCGCCCGTAGGCTCTACATTGAAGGACAGGTAGAAGGGGTCGAATTTGGGGGCACTTCAAAGGACTCAACACATGTGGAAATTAAAACTCGAGAATTGTTAGCTCTAGAAATTTGAAATTTTAACTCAATGTTCAGGTCCTAATTTCCAACTAAACGCCCCTAATTCCAAATACTTGACATGGTTTTTAATCTAATTGAATTTGACATGGTTATTAATCTAATTCAATTTTATTTTACTCGACTTTGGACTTTCGCCTCTTTGTTTCCCTTTTCTATTTTTCCGGCTGGTCTCGGCTTTCAATTTTTTCTCGACTTCCACCAATTATCTTATTCGCCCAAATGGAGAAATAAAATAAAGTTTGGTTAAGGAGTACAAAATAAGTATCTTTAAATGTAATCGTAGGTACTAGGTTTAAATGTTAGTTAGCTTTTCAGTCCTGAAGACGGTTTTGTTATGGTGCCGTACTTTTATTACGTACAAATCAAGAAGACCCCGGGCGAAGGCGGGTATTAAAGCTAGTAAATTATAAAAAAGATTGGACTAATAAAATATTATTTAGGAGAGGGAGACCTTCGCCGCGAGAGGGGGGGGGGGCAAGAAAATAGAGGGGGGGGGGAGCGAATTATAAAGAGTGGACTTATTATAAATTATAAAAAAGATTGGACTAATAAACTGCTTGTTTTTAAGTTGGTTCAAAAAAATACACGCTCCGCTCAAATCTTTGTCGAGAATGCCGGCTCCGGGTTTTGAGACGTCCTAGTATAACGCATCCAAACCAGTAGTGTTGTAAAATCGACGAAGAAAAAGAACGTGCAAACGGTTTCCGGAATTACAAAATTCTGAGAAAATGGAGAGAAAAATTCCTCGTCCGAACGGTCGCCACTATTCACCTGGGAGGGTGAGCTAACCCCCCTAGGTTACCCTAGCTTCTTAATGCGAACTAGGGTATAACCGTGCCGAAATAACAATAGGAGGGAATATCGAGAAAGAAGTGAGAAACGGGAACGCTTAGAATCAAAGACTATAGAAATTCTAAGCGAAGCTTTATATATAGTCTTTGCTTAGAAAGGCGAAAGGTTGCTGCTGCGGTTGCAGCTGGCCTTCGCATTTCTTGGAATTTGTCCACAGTCTGAGCGACCTTGGATTCAGCCCCTTTTCTTTAGTAGGCCAAAACCAAAGACTATATAAGCTATAACTCTGTAGCGATAGTCTTTGGCCAAAATGTTCAAGAAGTAGTGAGTTTGGTCTGATTTTCTGTAAAATTTTTGGATAAAAGGTTCGATTTCCTTTTTGGCATATGGCTGGGCAAACAAGTTATCGTGTTATTTGTACGCGTTTTGCGGAAAAGATAAGCCGATAATTGGTGAAAGCGGGACTGTCGCCGCACGCCCAGGATTAATAGAGGGGTCATAAGGTATAGCAACCTGAACCCTTCTTTCCAGATATCATCGCTATAGTGGAAGGCTAATGTCATCCCCCTTTTCCCAATAACTAACTGCCTTATAGTGATGGCCGCCATCTTCTCGTGAATACCAACTATACTCCGCGGCCACGAAATTAAAGTTTACTTTAATTTTCTACTAACACCTTTAGATAGATAAAAGATTAAATTGTTGAGTAGGCCATCGAAAAAAACGCACCAGAAGAAATGGCATTTAGTCGAAAACGAAAGCGTTCCGACTCGGAATTGTCTGATTCCAGTGAAGGCCTAAGTCAAAATGATACTGTGTCGGATTGCCGAAGTTCTGCCGTTATGTCTACTTCAAGTGATGACCAATCTGAAGAATTAAGCATTGGTGATAGTGATTCAGCAATTGAAGATTCAAGTGACGAAATAATGAGTGAAGATGGAAGTGATTGTGTAATTCGACAATGCGATTCTCCAAAAGACTTTCGAGACTCCATTTCATTACCCAGTGACACTGAAGACCCCGAAAATCCGGGCAAAGGTATACATTTTTACACTAACGTCGTAAGTGAGTTTATTAGCTCCATATTTAATATTACGCAAGCGGTTGTTCACTCCCTGTAATGTATATGTAGCTATATCATAAGTAACATAATAAACATAAGTATGAGACTAAACTATATCAGTTAATGATAGTCTGTCGCTGAGGAGTAGGAAATAGCTCATTTTATAAATAACTTGTAGTCTTAACCAACTCTTTGGGATAATTTGTTTAGGCAATAAACGAAATTCCCGATTCTTTACAATGTAACTCAGCAAAATTACGACTTTATGATGGAAAGTTAGCTTAGAACCCTAATTCAATTTCTTTTAAAAAAAGTTTGAAAGAACGATAGTACAGAACCGATTCACGATATTAGTTAATTCATTAACCAAATAAATTTCAGAATCCGATCATGATGCCAATGATGCTGTTGATCAAAATAACGACGATGAGAATGGTAATGGTCATGCTGAGAATGATGACGGGCATCATGAAAATGGAAATAATGAACGTGATGACGGTCATGATGAAAATGGCAATGATGAGAATGATGACGGGCATCATGAAAATGGCAATGATGAGAATGATTACGGGCATCATGAAAATGGAAATAATGAACATGTTGACGGTCATGATGAGAATGATTCTGTAGAAAACGACGATATTGAAGGTACACATTTGTAGTTAAATTCCTTTAACGGCGAAATTTTTTGCATAGTGGTTAGGGGGCATATGGGGTCCCACGATTCAGGCAAGTAAATTATTTAAACTTAATACAAATTGTCAACACCTAAATCATAGGTATCTGAAGCCGAGATCAAACTCAAAATGTCGTTCTTGGTTAATTTAACATTTAGTCACGATATATTAACGCAGGCAACATTGAATTTAAAAATTAGTTGATAATTTTAAGTGCTAACAATTACATATAATTAAATATTCGGTTATATGTATGAACATAAGTTTATAATATTTAATCTTCTTATTCCTCACATGCAAAACGTTTACTGAAAGCTAGTCGCGAGAAAGCCTCGTCAATGGGCTTCGGCGCCGTGTCGTGTCCGTTCGATGTCTGGTCACGCGTAGCCTTTAACAGCGCCTCGCTAGGGAGCGATTTCATTACCGCGATGACGTCACTCCGTGATTAGCTCTCAGTAACATATTTCCCAAAGAGACATACTTATTGAATAATATTATAGACTTATGGTATGACATTATTTCCGTTACAGCACCTTTCCCTTCAGTTTTTTAATTGAAACTTACTCTTACATTTCCGAGATAAATTTAAAAATCAAACACTTCTGGGCTTCTGAGGGTTGACGGTGCCCATTTTAATGATTTCACTATTTTTTCTTAAAAAGTACACCAGTTAATAAAATCAATTCCGATTTGATTGCGAGTTAAATTTTTAGTTAGATCTCGGTCCCAGCTACTTACGAGGAGTGTACCCGAGGTGTAAATCACCGATTTTGATGAAACTCGGGGGGTATGTAGACCTTGGGGTAACATGAATTTTCACCAAGGGAAATGTTACGCTGGGCTTCCGTTTTCCTATGGCAACCGAAAATGTTTTTGACAAGTCAAAAAAAAATAAAAATTTAAATTTCAACTAAAATGCTAAATTTTAACAATTTTGGGTGAAATCAAATTTGGGTAAACTTCAACCAAATTTGGGTAAAATTGAGAAAAGTTCATTGAATTTGATGAATAAAGGAATATTTGCAAAATTATACCTAAATAGGGTATTGTCAAATAATTTTTTTTTTTTAAATCAACAAAAATTGGTAAATCGACCTAAAATGTTTAAAATTGGATAAAATCGGGTTTAACCAATTGATATCGTCTAAAATGGGGAAAAATGATAAAATTTGGGTAAAATAATCAAAATTCGTCCAAATGACAAAAATTGAGTAAAATTGTGTTAAAACAACTAATATCGGCTACAATTCATTCAAAATGGGTAAAATGACCTAAAATGTTTAAAATTGGATAAAATCGGGTTTAACCAACTGATTGTGAAATTTTTTCATTTTAAGTTGTCAAAAACATTTTCGGTTGCCATAGCAAAACGGAAGCCCAGCGTAACTTTTCCCTTGGTGAAAATTCATGTTACCCCAAGGTCTACATATCCCCCGAGTTTCATCAAAATCGGTGACTCCTCGTTAGTAAAAAAACTTTGGGTTGAAATCTACTGCTCTTTTCTACAGCTTTTAAAGGGAATATAACCTCCAACCCGATCTGTATGGAAGACCCCCATAAATTTTGGGATTACCTCTCCAGTAAGCAGAGCCGAAACCTATAAAGCCATAGGAGGGAGCGGCCAACAGCGAAACCGTTGGAGGGCGAAAAAAACACCAGAGGTTATATTCCCTTTAATGAAATTTTACGAAAAGCCATTTTTGAGTAAAAACGTTTCTAGAAACTCCCGTTCTTAGAGCCTGCATGTAACCGCATATAAAACAAAATTTAGTTTTAAATAATACCATAAGTTGCATAATACCCTCAAGCTTGTAATAATAAATTTAATATTTCGATAAAAATGACATTCATAGTATTAACATAATTCACAGAATCCGACGCCTCTAGCGAGTCAAATTTAACAGATCAAGAAAATGGTGAAAATGATTATGGCGATCGCAATATTGGCGGTGAGGATCTTGCTCCTGACAGTGATGATGAAAAATTGTATTTAAATGCGCCAATCAGTATCCTGCAAAGCGTTTTAGCAATTATGTGTTTTGCTTTACGCTATTCGCTAACTAAGGAAGCTATAAATTCCCTTTTAGAATTATTAAAATTACATTTACCCCCTGATAATATTTTACCAAAGTCGCTTTACTTATTTAACAAATTTTTTAAAAGTTCAATAAGACGAAAATACCACAAGTATTGTTCAAAATGTTTCTCCTCGATGGGTGAGAACGAGTTGAGGTGTGCAATATGTGGTTCTTTATTTTCAGAAAAAGATTCGAATTATTTTATAACTTTGAACATTAAAGATCAGCTTCAAAGTTTATTTTCGAGAAAAGGGTTTAAAGAATTACTATTGAGCCGATTTAATCGGAAAGACAATATGAATAATTTATCGGATATTTACGACGGAAATATGTATAAACATGAATATGCTGACAAGAACAACCCTAACGCTATATCATTTATGTGGAACACCGATGGTGTACCATTATTCGAAAGTTCATCGTCCAGCATTTGGCCCCTCTACTTAATAATAAACGAACTTCCGTATAATGTGAGAATAAAGAAAGAAAATGTTCTTTTAGCTGGATTATGGTTTGGGTCCTCAAAGCCTGCCATGAACCAATTTTTTAGAGAGACATTATATGAAAGCATGACGGAACTGTCAAATGGAGTTGATTTTACGTTTTTCAATAAAGAGTCACTGGCAATTAGAGCTACTCTTCTTTGCGGCACGTGCGACATGCCAGCAAAGTGTGCAGTATTTAACACGCATCAATTCAACGGCGAAAACGGATGTTGCACGTGCGAGCAACCAGGAGAGATTTTCCGTAGTGAGAATGGTCGCGGACCTAGAGTCTACCCATTTCAAGATAACAATGTTGATGGGCCTTTGAGGACAAACGACGACTTCATTGAAATGGGTCGGACAGCCCTCGATACTGGAACCATTATCTGCGGAGTCAAAGGGCCAACCATTTTAACTCTTTTACTTAAAGACTTAATAAAATCAACTTCATTTGACGTTATGCACGCGTCATATCTTGGCCAAGCGCGTAAAATGTGCACCTTGTGGTTCGACAGCCAATATAGTAATTTCGAATTTTCCCTTTCAAAATCAATAGACACTATCAATTGTAGAATTTCTGAATTAACCGTCCCTCATTTCGTACAACGAATACCTCGAACCATAAAAGATTTGAGTTACTGGAAAGCTTCCGAATTCAAATATTGGCTGTTATACTATTCGGTTCCCATTTTATCAGGGCTATTAAGTGGCCAATTAATTCGCCATCATGTTTTGCTAGTAACAGGAATTTACCTGTTAAATAAGAAATCTATTTCAAATGAAGAAGTGGATCAAGCTGAAAATATGCTTTGGAAGTACGTGTCGCAATTTGAAAACTTTTACGGCAGGAGACACATGACTGCCAACCTTCATGCGCACGTTCATGCCGCATATTCCGTTAGGCAGCTTGGTCCACTATGGGCTAATTCTTGCTTCCCATTTGAAAATTTAAATGGGCTGCTCCTTAAAATGGTTCATGGTACGCAATATGCCCAACTGCAAATAATCAATACCACCTCAATCGTATTGAACATTTCAAAACTTATCTATAAGTTAGACAATAGATCTGATGTATTTGGTTATTGCTCAAAGTTGACTATGGCTGGGAAGCGACTAAAAGTTTCTGAAACGACCACCAATGGTGAACTCATAATAGGAAAACAAAAAAAAATAAGGTTGTTCCGTTGACTTTTAAATTGGCATTGTTAGAATTACACGGTGAGCTAGGCAAAGAAATATGGTTCTTTCACCGATTAAAAAGTAAATTTTTGTACGTTTCAAAATCGTACCCGCGGCAGGGTAAACACAAATCATATTGTGTAACGTTTATGCATAATGGAGTTATTACTTTTGGGGATATACATTCCTTTTTAAGGCACAAACCTTGCTTCTGTGCATTAGAAACTTGTACGTGCGACGTAAAATTTGCAGCAATTATTAAAAAATTAAATGTTTCTAATTTTAAAATTGGTGATGTAACTTTGCCCCACATATATGTATTTAATGATGAAAGAGAATTTCTTGCTGTTCCTTTTTGTAATATAATTTCACCTTGTTTTTCTTTTATCGTGAATGAAGTTCGCTATATTTGTATATCAGCAAATGAAATTGATAATGAGTAGTGAGTATCGTTTATGTATCAGAAAGGAATGAAATTAAACCAAATTAATAATTATATTATGAACTTTGAGAAATAACGAAATACATTGGATCTATCATCGATTGAGGTGTTATATTTAAAGAGTACTGTATAAACCACTTTTCCAGTTTAAATTGAACGTTTTTGTTTTAACAATTACACAATTTCATTATATATTTATTAATAGGCTGAACCTTCCCCTAGTGCTGAAAATACTGAAAATAATTTTGATAATTCTAATACTAAGTTGGCTTCTTTGCAACTCTACCCATTATTTACGTCATACTTTCACGAGAAGTTAAGCCGGCTAAAGCGTCCTACTCGCGCGCGAGCTGAGAAAAAAGATTTCAAAACCCGTTTTTGACGTCAGAGAAAGCCTACCCATCCATTTAAAAACTGAAATATAATAGTTAATGCGTAATTTTTATTTAAAATCATTATTTCCACAATTATTATCAACTTATATTCATATATTTTACGTAAAAATTTTATATGGGCAAAATATTATGTCACTATCTCGTTAATAAACGACCAAAATGTTAAATAGTCCGAAAGGTGATTAGGATAATTGAACCTACTTTAGTGAAAAAACGATTTATGTTTGCGTCACATGATTTTTTTTAAAGTTAAATAAATTTAATAAAAAAACCAAATCCTAATACATTTGTTTATTATTTTACTCAAATAGTTTAATACTCGCAAGTACTGTTTTCATATATCAACTAACACGATCTCTTTTCATATTGAAGAAAACGGTGAAAACCCGTAGTGTTTCCCGAATTTAAGAGAACACGAACCGTAAATATGTGATTTCTTTATAGACTTTATTATTACAATAAAATATTTATTTGCCTTTTGCTACGACCGTTTGGCGCGTATTATTGTTCAGATTCACCTCGGGTCTTACAGTCGCGTGTTTTATTTCGACTGTTTCCCGGGCGAAGCCGGGTAGTAAGGCTAGTAACTAATATAGTAGAGGGCATTAAGACCGATGAAACGCCATACGAACGAACGCCTTTTATGGAGAAATTGCCACTCATTTCGTGGAGACCCAGGCGCTATATTTGAAAGCCGGGGAAAACACGCCCCCCCCCCTTATATTACCACCACTGATTCGTAACTAAGTAAGGTAAAGGGCACTAAGACCGACGAAACGTCATACTGGTGAGGCTGATAATGAAACGGAATTTACAAGGCAATCGAATAAAAAATTATAAGCGTAAAAATCGGGAAAGGGGGGGGGGACTGTTGCGCCCCCTTTAACCAGATAGAACTGGAACTTGTACACAGTGTAGAGGTATAACAGTAACACAGATAAAAAATGAAGAGAAACGGAATTTAAAAGTCAAACGGATCCAAAATTATAAGACTGCGTAATTGTTTTATAAATGGGGGGGGGGGGCTGTTGCGCCCCCTGTTGATCTGATGGAGCTGAAACTTGCCTACATTGTAGAGGTAGAGTATTAATATAGATTAAAAATGAAACGGAATTTGAAAGTCAATCGGATTCAAAATTATAAGAATACGTATTTGGTTTTAAAATGTTTAAGGGGGTAGGGATAAAAGGGGTCGGCAAATTGCCACTAACTACTTTTAATCAACGAAACTTGGTTTGGCGAGTAGAGGAAACCCTATTCAGTATCTCTTAAAAAATGGTATTGATATGTCTACTGCAGGGGCGGACTGGCCATAGGACCCAATTCTTCATCACCCTGGACATTTGGGTAAAAACATTCACCCTGTATAAAAATTCGTACCAAAAAGTATCGAACATAGTAAATAATAACAGCCGAAAGTGTACAAACGACCAACTTCTACTTTTTCGATTTCAAACCTTTTGGCGATAGACGCTAAAGTTTGATATTCCCGATAGATTGACGTTTCGTTTGATTTTGTATAGCAAACAACTCAAGAGTAATCGAACGGGCGGCGACGGCGGCGGACTACACTGTACGTGAAATTAATACACTACAATCCCTATGTATATAGGGATTGTGTGTAAAAAGCGCTAAATGTCCGAGAACGTAACGCCTCTCCAAACCCAACTAAAGGGCCACTTACCCTATTTGCTTCTGCTTTTACTGTTTCAGTTTCTTTCAATTCTAACTAGACAAAAAAGGACCCCATTCAAAATCGCAGCTAAGATTCTATGGTGCTGACATCTATCGAGTTATAAAGTCAATAACTGTGTTATAATATTTTGATTTAAAATTCGAATTTTGCAGTATCTCTCAATTTAATACTTCCAGCCAAATATTCGAGTATTAAACCTTATTAATTTTCATAATAATTCCGGAAATAAAAAACTATTATTATAGTTCAAAAAAAATTATCTATAGTGCTGCCATCTTACAAGTTATAACAACATTCTATTTAACTCCAAATTAATTTAGTTCATAAATTTTCACCGTCATGGTAGTTTAAAATAAAAGACATACTTCATGGCTAAAACATTTAATTGCAAACTATTTTAATTAAAATTTAAAATACTTCTGTACTTAAAATTAAAATAAGAGTAATATTTCATGGCTAAAAAACATAAATTAGAATAAATTATTAACTGCAGTATTATAATAATTTTATTTTTTATCTATATATATATTATAAGTATTTATCAGTTTTTTATTAAATTTTACATGATTAATATAATTGATATTTTAATACAAAAGAATTCCGAATTTTTTAAATTACTATATTTTAATAAATAAAATAATAAGTTCAATGAATATAATAATAGGAGGAACATTGAGTTATTCTTTAAAAATATAGAAATGTTTAGTGGGAACTTGGATTAATAATAGAAGCCTTAGCTTCTATTATTAATCCAAGGTGAAACTGTTTCATATTTTGAAGACAATTTTTAGAACATTTATTGGAAACTTAAGTTGGGCAATTTTATGGCAACTTTCAGACCTTTTATTTCAAACTGTCTCTTACTTTGAAGACAATTTTTAGAATATTTATTGGAAACTGAGTTGAGCTCTGTGTCGGCAATTTTATAGCAACTTTTAGACGTTTCATTTTTGGTTTATACCCGAAAAAACTCAACAAAATTAGTTGTGCTTGTGTCGACGATTTTATGGCAACTTTTAGACCTTTCATTTTGGTCGATATCCAAAAAAAACTTCTACAAAATCAGTTGTGCTTGGTTGCCTATAAGTTGTTTCTAAAATGGAATGTTTCTCAGAAGTTGTGTTTAGTTGCTTATTTGTTGTGTAAAATTTTTGTAAGGGAAAGGGCAACTCTGGTATATTAGTGTTATCAGGTAGTGTTTGTTGTGCAAGGTACTCCAATGATCTTCCTATAAGGGGTTTCCAGATTACCATGACAATCTCTCTTGGTTAATGATATGCCAGTTGGTAGAATGTTCACCTTAGGATCAAGGGTTATGTTATATTTTTTTGCTATCTTCTGAATATATCCTGCTTGGTGTATTTTCATTTTTCCATTGTTACTGAAGTCGAATTTGATGCTTAGGAAATACTTCAGCTCTCCCATATCTGTAATCTCGAAATTCATTTTCAAAATTGAGACTATCTTGTGCATCGTTTTTTAGTGAGAGCGCATGGTGATAAATTGTTCGAAATTGGTATACAGCCCCGAAAATTAATATCCACGTGCCTTGAACTATACTCTCGACTACCTAAATTTTATTTTTCAAACAAACCGACTGGAAAAACTTTTATAAGCAAACAATGCCGAGGACGCGTGTATCTTAGTTTGTCATGTTTTTAAAATTTTATGTTCTAAGTTTCACCGTATCTCTGCAACTTTAGGAATAAAAAATGGTAAATCGCGTGTAGCTCGCGCGGTAAAGGTGGTAAAGTTATGAATTTTTATGGTAATACGTGTCACAGTGCTTCTTAAAACCTGATATGGAACCACATCGAGGTATTTTTTTTACTTGACGCTTTTTACCATTTTTCATTTTTCTCCATAGGGAAAAATGGTAAATCGCGTGCATCTCGGGTGGTAAAGGTGGAAAAGTTATGAAATTTTTTATGGTGATACGTGTCATAGTACTACTCAAAACCTGATATGCCATTTTTCCCTATGGAGAAAAACGAAAAATCGTTAAAAACGTCAAGTAAAAAAAATATCTCGATGTGGTTCCATATCAGGTTTTAAGTAGTACTGTGACACGTATCACCATAAAAAATTCATAACTTTACCACCTTTACCACGCGAGCTACACGCGATTTACCAATTTTTATTCCTAAAGTTGTGGAGATGCGGTGCAACTTAGAACATATAATTTTAAAAACACTTATAAACTAAGATGCGCGCGTCCTCGCCAACAAGGGCGTTTTTTGCTTAAAAGTTTTTCCAGTCGGTTTGTTTGAAAAATAAAATTTAGGTAGTCGAGAGTATAGTTCAAGGCACGTGTACATCAATTTTCAGAGCTGTATACCAATTTCGAACAATTCGGGTATATTTTGTAACCATGCGCTCTCACTATCTGTATTTCTGGCCAAAACTATGAAATCATCAACATAAACAAAGACTATACCATCTTTACTAAGTTTATGTATACAATTATACCATTTCAGTCTTTAGGGTTGAATCCAACTAGATATGCCATCTACCACTCTGCTTAAGCCCATAATTTGGTTGGGATAGGTAAATATCTTCCTCCAGCCCAATGAGATGGCAAGCAGTAGTAGAAATAATCTAACCAGGGTAAAGTTTACCACAGGTGCATAAGTATGCACAAAATGAAGTCTATATTGTTGCGTGAACCCTTGGGCAACCAATCATGCCTTGAAATGAACTATGGTTCCATCGGCCATACTTTTAATATCTTAGATCCATTTGCTTCCCGCTATCTTCCTATCCGTAGGTTTTGGAACCAGGGTCCATACTTCATGCTCCTTTATTGTATCATATTTGGTTTGCTTTGAATTTTGCCATTGATCTACTTGGTTACTATTCATAGCTTCATCGTACGTTATGGGTATCTCTAAAGAATGAAATTCTACTTTATTCGGTTTGCTCTTTGTCAAGGCTATCTTCCTATCCGTAGGTTTTGGAACCATGGTCCATACTTCACGCTCCTTTATTGTATCATATTTGGTTTGCTTTGCATTTTGCCATTGATCTACTTCGTTACTATTCATAGCTTCATCGTACGATCTGGGTATCTCTAAAGAATGAAATTCTACATTATTCGGTTTGCTCTTTGTCAAGGGTTTAAAGTCGAATTTGGTAAGATCATATAATTCCTCGGTTCCTTCAGTGTTTTCTAAAATCTTTAGTTTATTTTATCTTTCTTGTAATATATGTCAATTCTATCTCCTTTTTTCCTCTTGGTCTCAACTCTGGTCCATTCTTGCATATCAACTGCTCTGGGAGCTCTTTGAAGTTTGTATGTTACTTGTTTATCCTCATCTTTCGCTAATGCTCTCCTCTTTGCTAATATACCTGGAGGAGAATAATTTAAACTATGACTTATCACTGTTCAATTTATCTAAGGAGTAGTTAGAGCAACACTGGCTACATTTCTCACTGAAGAGAGCACTGAAGAAATATTTCAAGCATACGATTGATTGTAATGCAAAACAAAGTAGATACACTAGCAGAATGAAACGTTACAGAAGTAATTGAGAAAACTGTAACCAAAAACGACTACGAAAAGCACTTTACGGTCTACCTGTATCGAGTTGCAGAAGAGCTTTAGAGTACTTAATGGGTTTTCTAAACAAAGCTAGGGACTAATTGCATCTGTTATATACCAATGAAAGCGATTGTACTAGTATACGTAGATGATTTGGTGGTAATTGCTTGTGATACTACAAGTTTAGATGTATATAAAAGACTTGCACAATGTTTTGATGTAAAAAACT
This sequence comes from Leiobunum rupestre, assembly GCF_980474605.1. NCBI lineage: Eukaryota > Metazoa > Arthropoda > Arachnida > Opiliones > Sclerosomatidae > Leiobunum > Leiobunum rupestre. The sequence continues at coordinate 39,191,793 of NC_143387.1, forward strand.
TGGGACCAATAAGCAAGTTATTGGGTAGTGAATTTGACTTCCCGGCTAATGGATCACTGAAAATGCACCAGATTGGAAAATGATCTGTCGCGGTTTTAGGGTGTGGCCCAATTGGCCCATGCCCACCCTAATGGCCAATTTACATCGACTCAGAGTCACTTGCATGTAAAATGTGATGGCGAACACCTTCCCAATTGGAACAGAGTATAAGCCCAATGGTTCTTAAGATAGATATTGAATTACCTTCAGGACATGGTTCAAATTCATTGAATTTCCTATCATCTGCCTTTTTATTGTAGTTAAGCTCACAATCACTAGGTGGCGCTTATTATGATGATGACATCATGAAACAATTAACTCACTACCTGGTTAGTCAAAAAAAGTTCCTGGGTTTTAAGAAGGGCAAGGCTCCTGGTGAGGATGGTATCACCATTGAGCTTTTCAAGATATTTTTCTTAGCTTGCCCAGCGTTGTTTGTCAGGCTTTTCAACACTTGCCTCAGTATGGGATACTTCCCAAAGCTTTGGAAGGTTGCTAAGTTGGTTTTTCTTTATAAAGAAGGCAGAGACAGGCAGGACGCAAAGGCTTACAGGCCAATCTCGCTTCTTCCGGTGGTAGGGAAGGTGCTTGATAAGCTGTTGTCAAGAAGGTTGTATTACTTTCTACACAGCAACAAATTGCTTAGCGATAAGCAATTTGGGTTTAGACATAGTCGATCCACGACTCACTGTCTTACCAATATGGTGAACCAAATCAGGGATAACAAAGCAAATAATTGTCACACCAGTCTGATATCTTTAGATATCGAGTGTGCTTTTGACAATGTGTGGATTCCAGGAATTCTACACGGTTTAAGGAACTTTAAGTGTCCGAAGAACATATATGAGACATATGTTAACTATCTGAAGGATAGAGTTGCAGTGGTGAGGGCAGGTAGTACCTGTGTATGGAGAGTACTGACCCGCGGCTGCCCCGCAGGGTTCATGCAGTGGACCTCTGCTATTCAATGTGGTTATGGATAGCGCACTGAGGATTGAGTACCCAGAGGATTCTCTAATCCAAGCCTTCGCGGATGACTTGCAGTCATTATTTTGGGGCACGTCCAGGCGTGCTCTCGAAACCACGGGTAAGGTGATCGTGGATAAATTGACTAAGTGGAGCCAAGTCTATAAGCTGAGTTTTTCGATTAAAAAGTCGGCGGCTATCACCTTCGCCGCAAAATCCATAATGAAAAGGCTTCCAATCTATAAGATGGGAGCTGTCAACATTGCAAACGTTGACAAGTTTAAAGTAGTCGGTGTCACCATCGACAGCAAGCTTTCCTTTCTTCCTCATCTCGAGGAAGTAAGTGTCCGGGTGACGAAGCTTGTGCAAAGCATTGCTTGTTTTGCAAAGGTTGAGTGGGGCCTTGACCATAAAGCGTTAAGGACTATCTACAATGGGTGTATTGTGAGAGTAGTGGCTTATGCTTGTGGAGCTTGGTGGAAGAGCACGCAAAACAGTGTGATGGTGAGGAAGTTGAGCTCAATACAGAGAATTGCGGCCCTTCGTATTACTTGTGCTTACCGGACTGTCTCGAGCGATGCGCTGCGGGTCCTTGCTGGTATTCAACCGTTGGAACTGGTGGTGAGTCAGGAAGCTGCTGTGTTCAGATCCTTTTCTTTTAGAGAAGACAGCAAGCACTGTGGGGTGGAGTTACGCGGTGGTAACTACCTCTACCCAGGCGACCCATGGGAGGACCACCCAGCGGTCAGAAGCATTATAAACCTCACAGAGCAACTACCCAATCTCAATGGGATAGAGCTGTTTACTGACGGTTCGTTGTCCGGTCGGGGTGCCGAAGTGGCATTTGCTGTGTACAGAGATGGTGTGGAAGTGTACAACGAGGTCACTCGCATTAATGGTAAGGTGGATGCATTTTCTCTTGAACTCTTAGCAATACATGAGGGTATTTGCTGGTTAAGGACGCATGGTCAACGTCCTGGTGATGGTGCAACGGTTTTTACAGATTGTCTTTTTGCTATAAACGCAATAAGCAATCATAAAAACAATCATGGTTTATGCCATGATATCCGTAAGGTGTTAAAACGGATGGAGACTCAAGTAAACTTTACTTGGATAAAGTGCACACTGGGTGTGCAGGGAATGAAAGGGCCGACTTTCTTGCAAAGTCAGCAACCGATCTTCCAGAGGAGAAGGAGATGAAGCCAACTAAGTTGGTGATTAAAAGGTGGCTCAATGAGGTGACGACTCAAAGGTGGCAGGAGTCGTGGGATGAGAGTGAGAAAGGAAAGGTAACTAAGAAGTACTTTCCTAAGGTCAATGGTAGCTTCAACACGAACTACTATTTGACGCAAATCCTAAGTGGGCACGGGAAGTTCCCACTTTACCTGTTCAACTTGGGTCATATTGCATCGCCCAAATGCATATGCGGTGCTCTGGAAGCAGACTCAGAGCACTATGTTCGTAATTGTCCGAAAACGAACCATCTGTTAAGGAGACCAATCCACGAGAATGGACTCCATAATCTGGATAATGAAACGATCAACGATCTTGAACGCGTAATGCGTTATATCGTTGTGAATTTTGACGAACTCACGAGTGAGTTGTGAGTAGGTGGTGCTGGTATACGGCTGTATACTGTTTTGTGTACGTGTTTTAGGAAGCGTTTCCTATTTTTGTATACAGGTCGACGGCTCGGCCAGGACAAATGATGAGTAACCCCTGTAATGCTTTGGCGGTGCATGGGGTATATAAATACAACAATCTGATGTAGTGCACTTCACCCCAAAGCATAACCCTCAGTCTTGCAGGATTTTTATTTTAATCCCATAGCATCATTATATTGCCCTTAACACTTAAAAATATAAGATTAAAAAGTGTAATCTATATAGAAATCTACCGTTATAGCCTCTAGTTTCTTTATTAGTCTAAAATGTACACAGTGTTCCAGTCACTAGATTGGAATGCATATTTTTGTATATGATTATATTAAGAAACTTTCTTAATATAATCATATACAAGAATATATATTGAGTGTCATTGCAAAAATAGCTCACAGTATATTATTTCCTAAACTTATGGAAAAAGATGATACGAATTAAAAACTTTGAAGTTGCTATTTGTCGCACAACATGCAATTCCAACTCTTTTGCCTTCTCTCGCTGATTAGTATCGTCAGTTCAATTATTGAAGTCGCTCTTAAATATCTACTTTTGCTTATGGGATTATCAACAACTATTAGGTTAGGATTTCATCAATATTTAAGCCTTCACGTAGCTTGCTCACAAGTGAAAATTAAAGTTCACATTTGGTTATGTAATCGTTTTATTATTAGAAACCTCAATTCAAAACTACATTTAAACGAATCAATTAATATTTTTAATTATTTAAATTTATTTTAAAAATATATTTCAAATAAAATTTGAAATCAACATTTAATCAAAATTAAACTAGAAAGTTCATTATAGTAGACGAAATTTCTTAAAGAAAGATACAAGAATTATATGTTGTGTTAGTAATCAAATTGTTTTTATTTAGCAGGCCTGACTAATAATTTTACTTCTAGGAAACCAGTGACGAAGCTTTTGCTAAAAGACTCCAAGAAGAGGAAAGTTCTGTACCACGCAGAAGTGCCTTCATTAAAGTAATGTCCACATTTTTCCTGAATTAGGCAATTTAAAAAGAATGTGTTATTGAATTTTTTAGGCATCTTCTAAAAAGAAAAATACTGCACCTAAACAAAAGAAAGAGGGAAAAGGCCATTCTAATTCAACATATTCTCGACCATGCACCTTGTCTGCTGATTTAGCTGAAGTTGTTGGCGCATCTGAAGTATATAACACTCAATTGCATTTAACATTTTTAGCTAATAGTTTAATTATCTGTTAATTTTACATCAGATGCCAAGGCATTCTGTAGTAAAGAAAATGTGGGAAATAGCCAGGGAAAGGCAACTTTTCGTAAGCAACCTTTTTCTCTATTTATATAAGTTTATATAGTCCCATAAGCTGTGGTCTAATGGAGCCAGCTAGCACCAATTTTACGAACTGGTACCCGTTTCTCCTTATAATTAAGGTGGCACCTAAGTTTTTACAAATTTAATTCTTATGGGCAGTAGTTAATGTCTTTAATATTCTGTGTCTCTTTTTGGATCACCTTAAGTGAGGTGCTGTCAAGGGCTACTTGAGGTGAAAGAGAGAACAGAGAAAGGCCACAATATTCTGTTTTTTGAATAGCTCTCAGTTGAAATACATACAATATTATAGACTTGGGTTAAAAAAAATTATTATTAAAATATGTTGCATATATCCTCCTTCTAAAAGCTCTAGCAATTTCAAGAGCTTGAGTGATTTTCATTCTCTTGCTCTGATGATATTTCTTGAGTGTCATTGCAAAAATAGCTCACAGTATATTATTTCCTTAACTTATGGAAAAAGCAGATAGAAACTAAAAACTTTGAAGTTGCCATTTGTCTCACAACATGCAATTCCAACTAGTTCGCCTTCTGGGGCTGATTATTAATGTCAGTTCAATTATCAATTATGGAAGGCGCTCTCAAATTTCTGTCATTCCATATCTACTTTTGCTTATGGGAATATCAAATATCAACAACGACTATTAGGTTCAGATTTTATCATTTACTGCAACTAAAATTATTACAATGTAGGACCCAACAAACAAAAGGTACATTATCTGTGATGACCAGCTCTATAAGATGTTTGGTGAGTTGAGTGTTTTTATACATTTTGTTGATAAGATACTGAAACAATTTTTCCTTTGTTCACTTGCATTACGTGATAGGCACAAAAAGAATATTGATGTTTGGGATTATGAAGCACCTCAAAGCTCATATTAAAGATCAGAAAGATTTGACAAAATGAAAATAAATCACCAACTTTCTCATTATAACTGATAAAACTTACATCATGTACAGATTGAGTTTATCATAAAACTATATCGTGTTTTACTATTTTTAGGAATAAATATGACATTTTCCTTCCAAACATTTTGATCTTAAAGTGGGATGACTTGGTTTTTTCGCTCTTTCAGAGATTGATTCTAAAAACCAGCCAGCTTTCTCTATCTTCTCAGAACGGTGGTGTTACTGTGAGGGCCATGCATAAATCATATAATATTACTTCCTAGTAGCCCAAAGCGTCGGCCTGTCAGCCTTCAGATGTGAGTCTGGTGAATGTGTTGGGCCACCACCTGGCTCACAGCTCATTTTGATGTTGGCGAAAGTAAAATACCCACCTCATTACCGTCTCGTTACCAACGCGGTTTTAAGTAGCGTAATGGTTTTGGCCTTTCTGCGGCGGTTTTGGTGATGACGGACTGATTAATTAAGACAAGTGGGGGGTTCATTGTCCAACACCCACCTTGGGTGTAGCTTTGACTATACTATAATTTTCACCCTCCTTTAATATTATTATTGTTTGTATTACAGTAATCTTAACACCAAATTACAAAATAATATTGGCGTCTAGATCCTAATTTGACAGGTTAAACCACCTCTCGAAAACGTGTACACAAATCGAGATACTAATTAGTGTAGTTGTAGAAAACCAAAGAAAGCTTTAAGATGTCTTTTTGTTGTAATTAGTAAAGGTACTATAAACAAAACAATTAAAAACTTTTTTTAATATACCTTACAAATTATTACACAAATATTGTATTATTGGAAGTTAAGGATATTTGTAAACGATGAGACCCATGCACCTAAGTAAATAAAAAATTATTTTAAATTTGTGGAATTAATGAGGCACTGAAAATTAAAATTATTTAAAACCTATTATCTTACCAGTGATGAAAATTGCATTTAAAAATACGTATTAAACTAAAAAACATTTAATAAACATAAAACCAAATAATTATAACTTAAATTTTTTTAGAAGTTGTTTACTATTTATATTTTTGCGTTTATCAAAAAGTAAACAGCTAACAATTTTTAATTTATGAATATTTTAGCTCTTTAGTTAGTTAATGGTTCACAGTTAAATATAACTGGCAATATAATCGTTTTATGGTTAGCAAACTATTTTCCTCAAAATAAATGTAAATTTGCGTAAATAATCAATTATTTGAAATTATTAAAGGGAATAGAACTGCTGGTTCACTTCCAATATTGGCCCTCCATTATATAGCTTTAGATATTTCTGGCGCTAGTTAGTGAATTGCTGCTCAAATTGTTAGCGGTCTTCCATAAAGAATGCGTTGAGGTTATATTCCCTCTAAATTTATAATTAATTTGAATATATATTAATATTAAAAAATAATTAATCAATATTGCTTTTGTTTTTTCTTAAAAAATAAATCAATAAACTAAATTTAATTTATTAATATTTGAGCCTTTAAGTAGCTTGCTCACTGGTGAAAATTAAAGATCACAATTGGTTATGTAATCATTTTATTATTAGAAACCTCAATTCAAAACTACTTTTAAACGAAATGATTAAATATCAATAAATATTTTTTATTATGTAAATTTATTTTAAAAATATATTTCAATTAAAAAAAACATTTAAAATCAACATTTAATCAAAATTGTTAATTATAATATACGAAATTTCTTTTTTTTATTACAGTCGGTTAAGTAGGTGTTTTAGGGGTGGTAAAAACACTGTCGGTAACGTAATCATTTTTTGGCTGGCAGAACCTAATCCTAAAATTTGCAGACGGTAATTAGTCGCGCTACAACCCGTAGCCAACGCCATCACCTTTGCGTACATTCCGACACTTTACTGTCTCTGAAACAAAATCGCCGTGCTACTAGGGTTGTAAAAGTAAAACTTAAGGCCTTCAGTGCACCTCAAAGTGTTAATTTTCAAAAAGGTGGGCACTTCAACCATTTCATTTTGTGTAGAAAATCCACACATTGGTAAAATGTGATTAAATTATGTGTAACATGCTCCTTCACCGCCGATTTTCTGATAGTGAAAAGATGAGGTAAAATTAAATATTAGCTTTGTCATAAAGTTGTTTAATGACGTTCACGGTCTATTTAAATTGGCCGCCATCCAAATTGATGACGTCATATTTTGGCGCGGTTTTTTGTTATCGCGTAGCATGCGTAGTTGACCCCAGTTTTTTAGACTAGCTTACGTTTGATGCAGTTGGGTCATTGCACTCCCTCTCCATCGAGTATGGTTGTAATTAGTTAATACTTGATATTTATTAATTTATTCGTTATGTTAAATTATAGTTTTAAATAAACACATTATGTTTTATCCTCCGTATTTATTGAACCCTACTTCAATTGGCATCTCTGCTGGGGACAAATGAAACTCGAAGCTGCATTACGGAGGTGAGAGACAAGGCTTAGTCACGTTGTGAATACCAAGTTGAACAAAATGGCGGAGAGTGGATCTGGAATAATGGTTATGGGACAAGTCACAACAAAGCTTACTACAACCAATTATAGAAGCTGGAGGTACGAAATGGAGTTAATATTACAAAATCGCGGATTATGGGAGATAGTAACAGAAGAGGAAAAGGCCCCTGATAGAGAGAAATCCGAAGATATTAAGAAGGCGTATAAGCAAAGAGTAACCCAAGCCTATACCACAATTGCAATGAGTTTATCAGAAGACTTAAGATGCATCATTGAAGGGCAGAAGACTCCTACTGAAATATGGAAGACATTACAGACAGCTTTCCAACCAACTACTAGAGCAAGAATTAATACATTACTTCGGGAATTTCACAGTATTGATTATCAACCGGGTGAAGATATGATCAAGTTTATTGGACGGGTTTATTACGCAAAGCGACAATTAGATGAAGCTGGTGAGCCAGTTGCAGACAAGACAGTTGCCTATCAGTTAATAGGATCTCTTCCGGAGTCTTATCAAAGTCTGGTGTCGATAATTTATGGATATGATGATTCTCAATTTAAACCAGAGATGATAAAGAGTCAACTTCTTGCGGAATATGGGCGTCAACAGCTACAACGATCTTCAGAGAATCAAGGATCAAATGCATTTTCGACGCATATAAATCGAGGTTTCAACTCAAGAGGTCGTAGCAGTCAATTTCAAGGGAGGTGTAATAACTGCCACATTTGGGGACATCGGGCAGTAGACTGCAGGCATAATAAATCAAGAGAATCTAATGGAAATGAGCGAAGAGGTGGTAGCAACTCTCGAGGAAGAGGTGGTAGAAGAGGTGCATTCATCGCATCGGCACTTGTCACAGCCGAGGCCCATCGAGACGTTTGGATTGTGGACACAGCCGCTACACATCACTTTTGCAGTAATCAAGACTGGTTCTGCACGTATTCAGAATTTTCAACTGAAGCGACAATGGGAGAAGGAAAGTCATGTGTTGTTGGGCGTGGAGATATATGGATCAGGATCGATGATGGAGTTAAGAACATGTTCAGGTTGAGAGGAGTAATGCATGCGCCGGGAATGAGACGTAATCTGATATCAGGTCGATTGATCGATCAAGCAGGTCATAAGTCTGTTATAGAGAAGTCAAAGTATACCGTTTATTTCCCGGATGGTAAAATAGCGTTTGAAGCGCCATTAGCGGAGGAAAATTTGTATACGGTGAAAGCTCATGTCATAGAAAATATATCTACTACTAACGACGTTCCTCAAAATCATGTAGCCAAGACAAATCAGGAAGATAATTTTAGCGGGGTAGGCCTCTGGCACAGGCGGATGGGTCACCTGAACGAGGAAGATCTTAAATATATGGCTGCGCATGACATGGTACGAGGTTTGGATTTACCACGAGGTGAGCTCGAGCTCTGTGTGCCTTGCAAGCTGGCTAAAAGTACTCGAAATACACATCCGTCAATTAAAGACATCAGAAGCAAAGAGCTCTTGGATCTTGTACATTCAGATATTTGGGGTCCAGCTCCAGTTGAGTCACTTGGCGGCGCGAGGTACTTTATCACGTTTATAGATGATAAGAGCCGTTATACGAAGGTGTATACAATGTCCCACAAGAGTGAGGCTTTCCAACGTTTCAAGGAATACAGAGCAGAAGTTGAGAAACAATCAGGAAGGAAAATAAGAGCGTTGCGAACGGATAATGGGTTGGAGTACCTGTCAGATCGGTTTACTACATATTGTAAAGAAGCAGGAATTAGACACCAACGTACAAATACATATTCGCCCCAAATGAATGGTACGGCCGAACGAACAAATAGGACGCTGTTGAATACCGTCAGAGCTATGATGGAAGATGCAGAATTACCTTATAACCTGTGGGCAGAATTAATACGTACAGCTACATTCCTTAAAAATCGATCGAAACATTCGAAGCTTGGCAATAAAGTACCGCTGGAACTCTGGATAAACAAGAAGCCCAGTGTGAGGTTTCTGAGGCGTATTGGATGTCTGGGATTTGTCCATATCCCACCTCAACGGAGGAAGAATAAATTTCAGAGAAGGGCGAAACCAGGAGTGATTGTTGGGTACGCCGTGCATACGATAGGGTATCGTGTGTGGTTTCCAGAGGATGGAGATGTAATAGAGTCGAAACATGTCTCAGTCGTGGAAAAGAAAATAGGAGCTGATGTTGTCAGACAAGCCCGTAGAGAAGATGGGGATATTGTATTTTGGCCAGATGAAATAACTGAATCCATTCCGAAGCAGTCTGTTGACAAAATTGTTGATGCCACCGAAAATACAGAGGGTGTAAATGAGCCCCAAGTACCAACGGGACGACAGACATGTCCTGGATTACCAGATGGGTGGTTGAGAGAAATCAGAGTACGGAAGTCCGGAGCTACAGCGGGGCAAAGAGATATTTATTTCTACGATCCTGATGGAAAGCAGATGCGGTCAAAGCCGGAAGTCATTAGATACATGCAGGAAAATAATTTGGATTACGATTTAAATTTATTTGACTTTTCGAAGAAAACTCCAGCAGCAACGTTAGTCTCGGGCATATCTTCTACAGACATCTCAGAAGTTTTTGAGGCAAATTGTACTGAAGTGGTTATCCCTGCAAGTTATGAAGAGGCTATTAAGTCGCCACAAAAGGCAAATTGGCAATGGGCTATGGATCAGGAGATGAGCGTTCTGGAGGAGAGACAGGTAGCGACAGTAGTTGAAAGACCCAATGAGAAGATTATAGGTTGCCGTTGGGTATATGCACTGAAGAAGGATCCAGCAGGAAATATCACCAGATATAAAGCGAGAATCGTAGCGCAGGGCTATGGACAAGTTGAAGGAAAGGACTACGACGACGCATTTTCTCCAGTAGTCAACTTCTCGCTAATAAGACTATTTATCTCTTTATTCGTAATGAGTCTGGGCTGGACACATTACCATTTAGACGTTACCAATGCATACTTATACGGCAGTCTTGACGATAGAGTGTACATGAAGCAGGTCCCGGGATACATCAAGAAGGATCCGAGCAAATACTGTTTGCGGTTACAAAAGGCACTGTATGGATTACCCCAGAGCGGGAGACAGTGGTTTAAGGAACTGGATCAAAGCTTCAGGGATTTGGGTTTTTCAAAGCTGATAGGAACCAATTGTGTATACTATATACCTTTAAAAGTAATTGTGCTCGTATACGTGGATGACCTAGTAGTCCTAGCCAGGGATAAAAGTCTAATACAGGAAGTTGCCGATATTTTATCCACGAAATATAAAATTAAAATGCTTGGTCCTATACGAAGTTTGTTGGGAGTGATATTTGACTTCCGAGAAGATGGAACTTTGAAGTTACAACAGACGAACTATATAGAAGAACTTGGGAAACGTTTTAAAGTACAAGTGGAGAAGTCCGTTAATCTACCAATGGTGCAGGGTATAACATTAACTAAAGCCGACTGTCCAGTTTCGGACGCCGACAAAGATCAGATGAGAGACGTACCATACCAAGCGATGATTGGCTGTCTTCTGTTCGTTGCCCAACGAACGCGACCGGACATTTTATACAGCGTAATTGCCCTGTCACAGTTTAATTGTAATCCGGGGTATAATCACTGGATTCGACTCCGCAAATTGATGCAGTATGTACTGACAACAGCCGAGTATGGACTGGTTTATCAACGCAGTGAAAGTCCGCAACTAGTCATCTATAGCGATAGCGACTGGGGAGCTGATACGAATACTAGACGTTCCCACTGTGGCTACGTTACTTTCCTGGGTTCAACGCCGGTTTCATGGAGGTCATTTAAACAAAAGTCAGTGGCGCTATCAACGGCTGAGGCTGAATACGTGGGTTTAACTGAAGCAATCAAAGAACTGTTGTGGCTCCAACCGATATTGCATGAAATTGAACAATTTAATGTAAACTTTAATAAGCCTTTAGTTAACTGTGATAACCAAGCCGCTATTGCCCTCTCGAGAAATAATATAGAGAATCAACGTACAAAGCATATAGATATAAAGTTTCATTTTGTTTGGGAAAATATAGAAAAGAAAACATTTGATTTAAAATATGTAAAATCTATTAATAATGTCGCGGATATATTAACCAAAACTTTAAATAAGACATGTTTTATGAGCTGTTTAAATATGTTACAATTACGTCGTTAAACATTATCTGCCAAAGAGGGGGAGTGAAAAGATGAGGTAAAATTAAATATTAGCTTTGTCATAAAGTTGTTTAATGACGTTCACAGTCTATTTAAATTGGCCGCCATCCAAATTGATGACGTCATATTTTGGCGCGGTTTTTTGTTATCGCGTAGCATGCGTAGTTGACCCCAGTTTTTTAGACTAGCTTACGTTTGATGCAGTTGGGTCATTGCACTCCCTCTCCATCGAGTATGGTTGTAATTAGTTAATACTTGATATTTATTAATTTATTCGTTATGTTAAATTATAGTTTTAAATAAACACATTATGTTTTATCCTCCGTATTTATTGAACCCTACTTCAGATAGCATTAATATGCTCTCTAAACCTAATGGAGACCCACCACTGTTATGAATCAATTGGTTGATAATGAAAAAGCATTATCTAATAATAAAGAAAATAGGTTTAATAAAAGGTAAAATATATAATAATAACAAATTACAAAACTAACTTAGCATGGAAAAATCTAAATAGGTACTAACAGACAGTATTGTCTGTCTCATTTTGAATAACAGCCCTATGACGTAATGCTCTTCACATATGAGTTTATTATTGGTTGATTCAAAATGGCGGGAAATATGAATGTCAAAGCTATTAATAATAATGGAGATCTATGTAACAATGTTAAGAGTATGGGATAGGCTTTATAGAGAAAAATGTAGATATGAAAATCTTGGTTTGAGCCATGCACTAGCAGATCATCTGACACAAACGAACAGAGTAGCGCCATTACATTACTGGATACCCTCGTATAAACCTCTATTTTAGGGAAGTAGCTTATTAGGAGGATAGCATAACATAGAAGGTTCATTAAATATTTGGCTTTTATCAAGCTGTAGCATACAGTGATGTTTCTCTCTTGATCCGACAAAATTGGTACTGATAGGCAGCTCGCAGCGAACCATGTCATCATTTCAATCACATCTCTTTGCACGTCACGACAATCACTAACCTTTATATTGCTTTGCTCCAAATGACTCACTAGGGGGGTTGCTTAACGTAACATTACTTTTTAATATCAAAGGGGGGAGGTGCAAATCTTAAGTTACTTTTAGGTTCAATGGGGGGCTAAAGTTAGAACTCCACCCGAAATAAAATCCTGGTTTCGACGAATCAGATCCTGCTCTTTTAGCGTTTTCCATTGGGAACCTCCGAGCACTCCCGAAGTGCTCCAAAATCAAAATCGTATTCCATTGGGAAAAAAGGGGCAACTCCGAGAGGGAGGATCGTCTTCCATTGACCAAGGTACTCCCTCCCGGGGTGCTCCCAACTGCCCCATCTCAAGAGTCTAATGCTCCGAAAAAGTTTCGTATTTTATTGGGAGTTACCAGGCCGAATCCTCTGAGCTCCTCCTACAGAGAGCAGTGACGTCATTCAACAAATCCGGATCACACTCGGAGGTTCCCAATGGAAAACGCTATTAGCTACCCAGACGGGGCTTTTTTAGGTCTAATGGCTGTGGTAGCATAATGAACCTCTGCTGGAAGTGCTAAGTTGGACTATACGAAACCAACTTCCACTCAATAAAAATTAGCAAAGGTATTAATTATAGGCGGTTTTCTACGTGTATGCGCTTTTTCGCATTCTTTCAGTAGTTCTGGGACTCCCAAACTAAAACTCACTGCTAGATCTTATATAAGGGACGACAGGAGACATGACACATGACTAGGAGTTCACAGCCGGACGCTTTTCCCAACGCGCGCTGTCAACGTAAGATGCATCTTTCCCTTCTCTAACTTTTACCCCTCAAACCGTGGTATCTCCAGTCTCGGAGACGGACACGAGATGAAATATTTTAGTGACGCTCTCTCTGACTGGGTTATAGAGCCGCCTCAGCGTGAGCCCGCGACAAGGGTTTTTTCTCCCAGAGGGCGCAATGTTGATAGTATAGTATCTCACGCGAAGGCCGAGAAAACAAGTGGGCCCGGCAGTCCCAAATAATAGTTTCACACGAGCCAAGCTTTACGAACACAACGAATAGTAGTATAACCGGTAACGGAAACATGAACATTTAAATAAACGGTCAAGAAAAACCGCTCGAAATATTTTTGTGGGAAATATGGGATCCGCTCGAAATTTGTTTGTGGGAAACTGGGAAATATAGGGGTGATAATTACAAAAATGACCCAGAGTGGTTGGGCTAAAGGGCTACAAAACAAACAGAAGCGATTTCACCACGTTTAAAGATGTACTTATGAAAACCCATGACGCCCCCTCCCCTCCCTTCACACCTGGGGGCTCTGGGAAGGTGATAGTTCCCAAATTCCACAGAATTCCTGGGCTCAAAAGAGTCGCCATATCTTACCCTACCCTACCCTCCCCCCCCCCCCCCGAATGGAAGCGAGAGGCAAGCGCTGTTGCGGAAACCGTGTGCGAACGAAAACGCCAGAAGATCGCCGACTTGCTAGGTTGTTGGCTGTCGAACGCGCGTGCATTTTAGGGACGAAGATCTGGTATAACTATAGGAGGATATGGCTAGCTTTCTACGGCCTTTCCCTCTGGTTTAAAACGCGAGCGTAGGAGGACTATACCGTGGCGTAAGAGAACGACGTTATTGCGGACGGTGAGAATCCTACCGTGGCGTAAGAGAACGACGTTATTGCGGACGGTGAGAATCCTACCGTGGCGTTAGAAAACGGCGTGTTTGCGAACGGCGGCGGCGGCGGGGACTGTAGCGGCTACGGGATTTTTACTCTAGCCTATACTAGGCTCGTGTAAAACTAAAAAGAGAACGCCAGAGAGAAAATTCAAGGGGTGGGTAGAAAACGGGATTTGTGTTTACGACGCCGGGGCCCATTCACCGCGGCAACCGCTGTCAACTCCTAGTGACGATAATACTTCATCGAGCGATCTAGAGAAGAGACTAATAGAGTAATGGCAGTGTGACGTCACGGCACGTCACCCGTGCTTTTTCCTATAGATAAAAAAACGCGACCAAAATGGCGACCATGGTCAAAGCTACGGAGTGCCATTACTCTATCATTACAGAGAAGTTCTAAATTCAGCATCAGATTCCTGACCTTAGAACAAGTTTTTTACGGTTAATTTTAATTACCAAATCAATAAATTAAAAGAGTTCAGATAATTTCAGTGACCACCTGTAAACCTCGGGCTCGCGTAAAATGCAATTTGGGTAAGAAAATTAATTGGATAGTAAGTAGATACTTTTCGCTTTTTATGGGATTTCGGAGTATTGTAAGAACTAAGAAGAGTAACGCAATGACGTCATTATACTCCGCTTCTTTGATGCCGTATAGTTCGAGTCTGGTCAGATAAGCAGACGATTTTATCAGTTTATTCTCTTTACAACTCCTTTTCACAAGTTGTAAAAAGTGTAACCCGTTACTCTTACCTTGACAGTCCTACACTCTACACTTACCGCCCCAAAAACGATTCAAATCCGGAAATAGTAACGCCATCTCGTGTCTGAAATCGACACTATGGTTTTTTAATATAGTTTTTAAAAATTGCGATTGTCAGTAAAATTGGTCCTCAGATTATTTTATTCGGAATTTAATAGGATTTGTCATTGTTTAAGCCGTAATTTTTTTATATCGCATAGGTAAATAGTAATTAGCTTTACATTAATAAAAATTCAACAGTTGGATTTAATTATTATTATTATAAAAAAAAACTTTACCCGATGAAAACATTTTAAGTACTAACAAGATGTCACAGACATTTAAGTACACACAATCCCACTGATGTATTAACTTAATAAACCCAAGAGGAATGTTATCGGAAAAGAATTATTCGATTTACCTGGTTTTGGAAATAAGGTGGCGAAACGCGAACACGTTCATTTAAATTAATTTTTATAAAAACCAAGTTTTTCGAGTTACCTGGTTTTGGAAATAAGGTGGCGAAACGCGAACACGTTCATTTAAATTAATTTTTATAAAAACCAAGTTTTTCGAGTTACCTGGTTTTGGAAATAAGGTGGCGAAACGCGAACACGTTCATTTAAATTAATTTTTATAAAAACCAAGTTTTTCGAGTTACCTGGTGGCAAATGCCCCACTTCTCGGGCTCCGATCCCAAAAATTACTAAAATCCCGTCGAGGCTATAATAGTGCCTACCGATCTCAATCGCCTTTGTACCACTAACGTACGGCAGCTGGTCAAAAAAAATATTTAGTGGCACACTTATGCTTAACTTCAGGGCATAACAAATATTTAGGGTCACACTTATTTTTTACGCGCCTGTTCATACGTTATTCTTATTGCAGGCAGGCTTTCAATGGAATGCGAATATAGCTTCAGCGCGTAAAGAATTCAGGTATGACGCGAAATGGCTAATTAACTCACTTAAAATTAGGCCTAACTTTTTCCAACGCGGCTGCAACCTAAGCTGGAATAGGCCTAGAAGTAACAAAACTGGTGATTTTTGATCAAATCTTACTTACCTACTTACTGTCGTACGACGTGCGTAAAAAGGGCGTTAAACGTGCGTAAAACGTTGGGGGTCACACTTATTGTTACTTCTGGGAACACGTTGAAAGCTCGGCGCGAACGGCCTTGAAAAATGCGAGAGGGAAACTGGCGTTTAGAACTCTATAGACACGCGGATTTACCATGTCGGAAGTCGCGGGGGTCCGTATACGCTGTCCAAAAAACCTCACTTAAAATTAAAATTAAGCAACGTAATTGCAAATCTAGGTTTAAGGGAAACCACAGCTATTCAAAAATATAACTCTCATGAAAATCGGACTTAAATTAAAGAACGTTATGTAGACTTTTAGGCGAAAATATAAAACCGCGAAAATTGGGGTCCCGTAAATTAACCAGGAAACTATACTTAAATTTAATATTTACTGATATAACTGAAGTTGTATATCCGCTGAATCCTAACCTAACCAAAAATATATTTTTTAACGTTATCGGACTTAATTTTAAATAAAATATCAACCACACAAAGCGAAACCACAAAAAATAGTAAATTGGGCATTTGCCCAACTTCTCGGGCTCCGATCCCAAAATTACGAAAATCCCGTCGAGGCTATAATAGTGCCTATCGATTGAGATATCGCCTTTGTACCACTAACGTACCGCGAGCAATCGTGTGTACGGCAGCGGCGGCGGCTACACAGTAGGTGATCGTAATACACACAAATCCCTAAGGATTGTGTGTAAAAACAGAAACGTGATGCAAAAAATTCATTAGATTTCGCGGCGCCAAAAAACTGCCCGTCTGCTCGCCGAATTGAATCGTTTCCGCTTATGCCTAGTTCTGATTTCGTCCGCTAGGACCGATGGCGTTTGAATCAAACTTATTTTCGAAGAGAACTATCCCTGTGAGTTATGGTTAATCCATGCCTTGACGAATAGTAATTATCTTTACCAGAACAAGCAAATAGTTAAATTTACGTAAAAAAGAGTAGCCCTAAAATCCTGGAACAGACGAATAGTTTATGATGTAGAGAAATTCTCAGCCCCGGAACAGGCGAATTATTCGTTTTAGGATTAAAAGACTACACCTTTAGTCCGAGAACAGGTATTAATAATAATACTTTATTGTCAGGATAGAGAAAGTGAAATACACTTATTTGGCTCCTGAGTACGCACTTATATTACGTATACCAAGCATTAAAAAACAATATTAACATAAAACAAAATAATACAAAACAAGATTACCAACACAAGACAGAGATATAGATAAAAAACAAACAAAGGGGATAATATGAAAACTAAGCGGAACAGTATACAAATTTTGTACAGACAAGAACAGGTGAATTGGGGAAGCTAAAGAGATTAAGCGGTACATAATACAACACACTATACAATAATATAAAACTAAATCAGATATTTACAAGGGGGAAATAGGGAATGACTAGAAGATCCAGCCCCGAAACTTGTCCAAACGTGATTTAAAAGAACCAACCTAAGATTAGTTTTGACGGCAGAGGGGAGCTCATTCCAGTGGTTTATAATACGTTGAGTGAAAAAGACCCGTCTGGTTAAACAGCTCCACCTGATTTTGTACAGGGTTGGTGCTTTTACTTAATTGTAAAGAACTGGTCGGCCGTCAAGTCATAGAAACCATGGACAATCTTAAAAGTTTCAATGAGGTCAGTTCGAAATCGGCGATCAGAAAGGGACAAAAGGCCCAGGCGCTTAGGATATGGGAGGGTACGCAAACCCGGGTGTCACGTCTTTCGCTGGATCATAAGTGGACTGGTGACATAGCTGTTTGGAAATGACTAGACAGGCAATTACTTTTAACGAAATTTATTTTCTTAACTCTTTCATTGAGTTGCGTTAAAGATACAACATTTTGTATGGAAAAATATGATGAATACTACAATTGAAACTGGGTTTATTAAAAAAAGTATTGAGTTCGACCTTATCTTATCAAGATAATAAACATTAATTTAAACTAACGCTTATTTCTTTTAAATTAAACCTTTTTAGAGTGTTTCTATTGTTTTTTTTTATGTTTACGTAATCGCAACATCCTCCGCCCGATGGACAATGATTGTTCATGACGCTTCGCTGATTTCTAAGTTGTATAGGTGTTGAACGGATCTTTTTGCTGTGACGCCACCAGGTAGCCTTAGACTGCACGCTCGAACCTTTCCATCACGTCCAGGAAAGACTTCGGTAATACGTCCGATACGCCATACTTGTCGAGGTAATTTTTCATCGCCCAAGAGTACGACATCGTTCACCTTGAAAGGAACGGTGCTGGTTACTGCTTTGCTGCTGTGGGCCGAGCGAAGTTCTAGTAGGTAGTTGTTGCGCCAGCGATGCCAGAAATGGTTCAGAACGGCTTGACGATGTTTAAGTCGCTGAATCAGCCGTCTCTCGTTGCCGTTGACGTCTGGTCTCTTGAAGGAATGATCGGGAATCGAAGTGGCTCGTTGACCAATGAGAAAGTGTGAGGGAATCAATGGGAATGGCTCGTTTGGGTCGGTGTCGTTGTACGTCAACGGTCTTGAGTTGACGACTGCCTCAATTTCAGTTAGACTCGTTGCTAGTTCTTCGAAGGACATTGCATTATTCAGGTCTTCACGGAACGGACAAGCCGTTCCCAAAAACCGCCCCACCAGGCAGCGTACTCTGTGATATATCTCCATGCTATTCCCTTGTGGCCCAGATATTCTTGAAACGGCTTTTCTTCGATATTCCGGTAAAGTTTTTCAAGATCTCGGTCGGTTTTCTTAAAGGACTTTGCATTATCAGAATATACGTTTGAACAAATTCCTCTTCGAGCCACAAATCTTCGGAAAGCCATCATAAACTTGTCGGCGCTCATATCAGACACCAACTCCAAGTGAATGGCTCGGGTTACTCCACAAGTAAAGAGAGCGATGTAGACCTTCTTGGAACCTTCCAGCCTTGCAGTTTTTAAAGGACCGGCGAAGTCGATTCCGGTGGTCGCAAAAGGAGGCGCCTCGTTGACTCTTTGGAAAGGCAGGGGGGCGGCAATTTGATCTCCAGCCTTGACGCTGAAACGCCGACAAACCGTACATCATCCAATTATCCTCTTCACCATCTGACGACCTTGAAGTATCCAGTAGCTATCCCTTAGTTGCGTCAAGGTAGCATTTAGACCTCCGTGCATCATGGCGCAATGGCTTTCTTTTACTAAAAGCTCGGAAAACCTGTGTTTTGATGGTAGAAGGTATGGATGTTTGACTTGATATTCAAGATTTGAGTTCTGCAAACGTCCTCCGACTCGAAGCATGCCATCTTGTAGAAATGGACAAAATTGAATGATTTTTGAGTTCTTCAGCAAACACGCGACTTCCTCTAGAAATGACTCTTGTTGTACTTGACGTATCCATTTTTTACGAGAATTTTCTATTTCTTCTGTTGCTAGGGGACCAGTTCTTCTTTGGCTCCTTGTATTGTTTCGCCAACGTAGAATCCAGGAAGTTACTCGAAGTACTCGAGTTACTGAGCTGCATTTTTGGGTTCACTTTCTTGCACGAGACCGGGCATTTGAATAGTTCGCCTCTCTTCTTCTACTTCTTGATTGTCGTTGGAAAACTTCGAATTTCTCGGCCACGTCCATTTTTCTTGTAGAAGCGATGGAGGTCCATTCCACCAGATTCTGTTTGACATGAGTTCGTTTACGGAGCATCCTCGGGACGGCAGATCCGCGGGATTGGTCTTTCCAGCGCAGTGACCCCAGGACGACGGCTCTGTTAACTTGTGAATTTCGGCAATCCTGTTTGCTAAGAAAGGTTTCCATTCTCTAGCCAATCTTTGGATCCATTGAACGACGATGGTGGAGTCGGTCCAACAATAGTAAGTGGTGATCTCGCCGTTAAAAACGCCCAACAAATAACTCAGTAATCGAGAACCAACCAATGCTTCCATCAGCTCCAGACGAGGTATTTTTAATTCTTTTATTGGAGCGACTCTGGTTTTTGATGAAAGCAGACTGAGCCCCAATCTTTCTGGTAACTGTCTCGTATCTTAGGTATGCTCCATAAGCTTGCTTGCTTGCGTCGCAGAATAGATGGATTTCTTTCGAGATGATTCTTTATTCACAATCTTGATAGTACCATCGTGGGATCGAGACATGACGTAAATCATCGAGTTCGTGACACCATTTATTCCATTCCTCTGTTAGAAAACTTGGCAGTTCAGAATCCCAGTCCAAGCCAGCCAGCCATAGCTTCTGAAAGAGACATTTAACACGTACCAAGAATGGAGACAGGAAACCAACGGGATCGAAAACTCGAGCCGCCGCTTGCAAAACACTTCTCTTCGTATTTTTTCTTGTCTTCAGAAATTCTTGGAGAGTCGATACGTCAAAGACCAGAGTATCTGCCTCAGAATTCCAGGAGATGCCGATGACCTTGAGGGGCAGCGGGGATTTTTCCAAATTCGGGACCAAAGATTTATCTTCTTGAACTCCTTGGTCTTTCCAATGTTTTACTAGCTCCTCAGAATTCGATGTCCATTTTCTCAAATTCATTCCAGCTTGTGAGAGAATGTCCTTGGATTGATGGTAAAGTATCTTCGCTTCTTCGACATTCGGCTTTCCTGATATGAGATCGTCCACATAGATACTTTTTTCGAGTTCTTTTATTGTCTCAAGATACTGGTTCTTATACCGGTCGAAGTGATACTTCAATACTGCAGCCAAGTGAAATGGACTTGAACAGACCCCGAACAAGACCCTTGTCATGCGCAGGTGAATGAATTTTACGGGTTCGCTTCCCTTTGGTAGGGACTTGATCCAAAGAAATCTCGTGAATTCACGGTCTGGTACAGCCTGCGTTATCATCAAGAACGCTTTCTCGATGTCTGCCATGAGAGCTATTTTGTTTCTTCGGAAACGGATGAGTAACGCTAGTAAGTCGGGATTCAAGTTCGGCCCAGGGTTAAGTAGAGAGTTCAATGATGGACATCATTTTTCTTGCGCCGCTGCGTCAAAGACGATACGAAACTTCGTTGTCTCTTTATCTTCTCGTATTACAGGAAAATGCGGTATGTAGTACTTCGGCGCTGGTATAATGTAGGGTTTCTCTGACATTTCTTCACGAGACCTTGCATGCGTCGACTGGCCAATGCGAAATTACTTCCAAGTTGTTCAACTTGATCTTCCTTCCATAGTAATTTAACTTCATATCGTTCGTCATGAATCTTGATATTAGAATTATGCTTCAGGATTAACTCTTCATCCGTTCTTGATATAGATTCTTTATCCAGGATCCCTAAGGACTCAAGCTCCCAGAACGCCTTTAGACTCATCTCGTCTTTTTCTTCTTCCTCTTCAACTGTCGAATTCATCACGACGACACCCTGAGAAAATACGTTCGAAGACATCAGAGTTGGTCCTTGAACTGCCCATCCTAGTCGACTTTCCAAAGCGACGAGAGAGTCCGTCAATCTGTGAATCACGCCGGTGACTATCTTCCAATAGTAGTCCCCTGCTATTAGCATAGACAGCTCTCTTCTTACAGGTTGACCATTTACTTCGGACTTGTCCGCCAATTGGATACCTCTCTTCGCCATTGTTTCTCTGATATCGTTATCTGGCATACCGATAACTGCTCCTAGGATCTTCGGGCTCTCGAATACGGACATCTCGATACTACTTGTCGGATCATTCAGGCCCCGTAGAAGGACCTTGACTTTCCTTCTGGTCGATGCTGTTGATTTCTCTGTTTCGAAACCCCCAATGGTGATGGTACCTTCTCCAATGATTGGCAATTGAAGTCTTTCGACTACGTCTTTAGTTATGAAGGACCTCTGAGCGCCGTTATCCAAGAGACATCGTATCGGCTGTTTTCCATTAATCCCTTCTGCGTATACAACGATTGTTTGAAGGAGTACTTGCTGACCGTGAAAAACTTGCGTCGGACAGCTCGCCGCCATAGATATCAATTCATTATTTTTCTCAGACGATTGTAGTTCTTTTTCCGAAGTTCTTGGTTTTTCTCCATGAATGTGATGTCGCCTTTGGCATTTCTTACATCTGTTTTTTTGATTTACAGCGTCGAGCGGTATGTCTCGGTTTAAGACATAGAAAACATCTATCTTGATGGGTCAGCAACTCCATCTTCCGTTCCAGCGTTGCACTCGTGCAGTCTTCCGGCTTGTGATCGCTATTGCAATAACAACAGGTATCTGCATCAGCTACAGCTACGTTCAGGATCGACGCTGTGGGTATTTTGCTTCTCATTGGAAATGCGCTCGATCTGGAGGTCCCGACATCAGCTCTTGAATGGAATCTTACTTTCTTAGCGTCGTCACTATGGTCTCGTATTGGCCTATTAAGCACTGCAGCTCGTTCTCGGCACTCCACTTCTTTTCTCAAGTACTCCATCAGAACGCTTGCATCGTATTCATCATCGGCCTCGTCCAATTGTCTTGAATACTCCAGCGCCATATCGTGAGGGAAAAGCTGAATTACGATGTGACAAAAAAGATATCCGTAACTTGCTTGAGGAATTCCTAATGCTTCGAGACACTTGACCTGGACATCACATGTATCATAGAGTGACCTCAATCCGGAAATGTCCGTGGATCTTCTGATCGGATCTAATCTGGTTATTTTATCCAGATGACTACTGATGGCCACTCCTTTTCGTCCGTATCGTTTCTCCAATAGTTCGACAGCGACGATGTAGTTTTCTTCTGTAAGCGGAAGTCCAGATATCGTGTTGAGAGCTTTTCCTTCCATATAGGATTTCAAGTAGACGAACTTGGTAATGTTTCCGATGCCATTTTTTCCGTGGATAGCTGCGCTAAACTGATCCCAAAAACTTCGCCATTGCGTAGGGTCGCCATTAAACTGCGGTATCGTTACTCGAGGGAGGTTGACCATGATTTTTCCTTGGTTTTCGTCATAATTCTCCTTGATATTCTCTTTTCGGGATACTTCCTCTTCTTCTAGGTCTTGAAAGAATTTCTCTAGCGTGGTCTGCCTTTCAATGATCGCTTCTCTGTATTTTTCTACTTCGTCGATTTCGTTCCCCAATAGGTCTTCAGGTACCAGCGGTTCTAGTTGCTCGTCTTTGTAGCTCAACTTGTCCCTCTTCTCTGAGAGTTGCTTTAATAATTGCCGTAGCCGGTCCTCGTTCCGTTCTTGTTGACTCCATTCGTCATCGATCTTATTCATAATGGCGTCTGTCCTTGTCCTTAAAGTTGCTCTTGCTTTCACCAATCGCTCCATGGTCTGGTTCTTGTTTCTTCACCGTCCAAGCTAATAGACTTTGCGTTCTTCTTAAGTGGCTCCGCAAGGATACGTTGAAGGATCTTAAAACGTGAATCTTCCTATTGAACTTGTACTTGGTTACGTTCTTCCCGGGTTTCGGCGCCAATTTGTCACGTCTTTCGCTGGATCATAAGTGGACTGGTGACATAGCTGTTTGGAAATGACTAGACAGGCAATTACTTTTAACGGAATTTATTTTCTTAACTCTTTCATTGAGTTGCGTTAAAGATACAACATTTTGTATGGAAAAATATGATGAATATTACAATTGAAACTGGGTTTATATACAGCTGATTAAAAAAATATTGAGTTCGACCTTATCTTATCAAGATAATAAACATTAATTTTAACTAACGCTTATTTCTTTTAAATTAAACCTTTTTAGAGTTTTTCTATTGTTTTTTTTTTGTTTACGTAATCGCAACACCGGGACTAGTTTCGTGGCTTTCCTCTGCACCCGTTCCAATCTATCAACGTCTTTAACAAGGTGAGGAGACCAAATGCTCGAGCAATAGTCGAGATGAGGACGGACATAAGCACTATACAAAATCTTAAACGATTTAGCACTAAAAAAAGAGAAAAATCGCTTTAATAGATAAAGGACTCTCATTCCCCTGGCAGAAGCAGCTTTGCTGTGAGTGTCCCCCAACATTCTGTCCGAGAGCATCACTCCCAAATCACGAATGATATTTTGAGATTCGATTAGTCTGCCACCAAGACGATACTGGAAGAGGGGGTTGCTACTCCCACAATGCAGAACTAATGATTTGGTGGAGTTGAAACTCATACTGTTCGAGCCCACCCAATAATCCAATGCATTGACATCGGTTTGAAGTAAAAGAGCATCAGACACTGAGGTAATTCCACGGCCAACCTTGCTGTCATCAGCAAAAAGTTTCAAAAACGACCCCTTGACCACAAGGGGGAGATCATTGACAAAAATGACAAAAAATGTGGGGCCCAAAACAGACCCCTGGGGAACGCCACTAGTGACCGAGCACCAGGACGAGCCATGAAGAACAACACGCTGAGACCTATTACTTAGGAAATCAGCAATCCAGTTAACAATGATTGGGGGAACCTCTAAGAGCTCCAATTTGCGAATAAGTAGGGAGTGGGGGAGTGTGTCAAATGCTTTTTGTAGGTCTAAGTAAATAAGGTCAACGGCGTCCCCATTATCAAGACAGCGCGTGACAGCCTCCATAGTCGAGAGCAGATTCGTGAAGCAGGAGCGTCGGAGGAGAAAGCCATGTTGGTCATTTGAAAAGAACGACCGTTTTGAAAGGAATGAAACAAGAGTGTCACGAACATGTTTCGAGCTCTTTACTGGGGAGACAGGTCAAACTAATACTCGAAAATTGTCTACCGAGCAGGTATTGGGGGACTTTTTGATGGCAGTGACGTTTGCCTGTTTCCAAATGTACGGTAGCCGACCCGACGCAATAGAGAGTGTAAATATCGATAACAGAGGGGATGCAAGAATGGAAGCGCCCTCTTTGAGAAGACGGGGATGAAGATCATCCGGCCCAGGGGATTTACTAATGGATAATCGATTAAGATAACGCTTTACAGTGGCATAAGTAAGACCAAAGTCTGTGGGGCAAGAAACTTCATACGTGGAGGGATTGTAGTCAATAGACGAGAAAAAGTCTCCCAACAGGACCGCTTCAGGATGAGACTCAACCGAAAAAACAGATTGGAAGAAACTGTTCAGGGCCTCCACAATTTCAGACGGGTCACGGATGACCGTCCCAGCCGAGTTCTCAACCACTATTAATGGTATTTTAGGCTTAATGGAGCGTGCTAGGGATGACATTAACTAACTGAGCCTCATACTGGAATTTAGAAGAACGAATGTGATTGGTAAGAAGGTTCCGTTTGGTCGCGAAAGCGTGCCTAGTCAAAACAGACGGGGAGAGACGAAATGCTCGAAACGCGGCACGCTTTTCCCTAATTAAATCAACGGTGTCAACTGTCCACCACGGTTCCCGACGAAGCCCTGAGCGCTTATGGGGTGACGGAGCCACTGTGGGGATACTATCGCCGCGAGCCTCATCGACAAGGCGTAAAAAGGTAGACATCATATCATCGAGAGAGGGGGAATTATGAACTGCAGACCAGTCTTCGTTAAAAGGGAACCGCGAAAAAGATCGAAATTTCCACGGTTATAAACAAAACGTACAGGCAAGGTCGAAGAACTAGGGAATGCATTCACCTACTTTTCGCTTGTTCTGGAACAAAGGGAACACGAAATTAAACTATTCGGTTTTCTTGGTGGGGATAATTATTCTACACCGTGAACTATTCGTTCAGCGTATTTGGGCTATTCTTTCTACTCCTCAAAAGCGGGAGTAAAGAATGTAAACTGATAAAATCATCTGTTGCTCTAGAAATTATCTGGTTAAATAGCCACAGGCAGCCGTTTTAGGAAAACGTTTTTACTCCAACTTGAACTATTCGCCACCACAGAATCGAAGTAAAATGACGTTATGAGATTACTATTCTTACCGTACTCCGAAATACCAGAACATGCGAAAAGCTTCCATTTTTTGGTGGCTGCGGTAGTCAGAGAATGAAAGGTCAGAATGATAGTCTTTATTTTCGTCTATATAACATTAGTACTGTTAAAATGTGCACTTTTTTTTAATTAACTCTGACCCTCGGCGAGGAGTCTAGGCTCTCGTCTTTGGACGGGGGAAAACTAAACATGGACGTGCCCAACAAAATGCCTCGAGTTAATTTTTTCCACTATCCTGCTCAAACGCAGCGATTTACTAATTTTTGACCGAGTTCCCGATTTCAACACATCACTGGATCAGGGGGTAGAAACGTACGCGAAATGCGTTGTCTCAAGCGATTCCCTAGTGGGAGAGGTGGGGGTGGAAGTTTAGTCTGAAAAGTTTCAGCGGGTTCGTCTGCTTCGGTATCTGGACCTCGTTCGGGCCTCGGGCTAAAAATGGATCACGCTTATTGTCAAAAGAAACAACCCAAATCTAAAAAGTCGAATGGTTAGTATTACAATTTTAATTATCATCTATGTAGTCATAAATTGTTTGTTTTAAATATAATTTCAGGGGTAAACTTTAAAAAATGCTTCAAAATTAATATCTTTGCCCAAAGAAGAGATTGAATCTCCTGATTTACCTTTAGTAAATGCTTAATTTCAAATGTTTTCTATATTTTTATTCTTTTTAAACAGCTTTGCTTAGACAAAAATTAGGGCAAATCCAATAAAAATGATGACAAATGAAGTATTCCATTACTTGTCCATATTTACAATTGAAGGCACCAACGTATTAATAAACTTCGCTATAATTTCAATTTAACCCAACCATGAGGACCCAACTAAAGATGATTTGTGATAGTTCTTACAACTCTTATTTAGTTTACACCTTGGTAAAATAAAATAAACCTCAGTTTAATATTATATCTGGTTAATGTAACTTAAAACAAATACCTTTGAAATCCAATCAGTAAAATAAAAAAAATTTACGCTTCAAATCCAACTTGGTCAAACCCTCGGGCATCGTCCTCCAGTCCCGATTTTCTTTTGTTTAGAATGCCAGCAGCCAGCACCGACCGCGGATACGAGATTTAAAACTGAACCGAACTGAATTTTTCAGACTTTTTACCCCCACGCTATTAAATTGCCCCCCGGGGCCCCCGCAACTAGGGAATCGCGTGGTTAGACGGGAGCCCGTAGGAATCTCGCCGCATTTCCAATCTAGGGTACGTAGTCTAGATTATCTTTGACTGGATCAGGATCGCTCTCCGAGCAAGTTTTATTAAAAAGGGTTTTGAGTTACTTTTTCGAAGGTTTCACAAACTGTATTCCTTAGTCTATGATTAAAGGACCGCAACGGCTTATGAATTTTTTCTTGTGTCCCTAGCCAAACTCCAAAAATAGGACGGGAAAAATCCCGCAATATGATTGACCACAAGGCACCGAAGAGGAGATGTATTAATTTTTTCCAACGCCTGTCTGGCCCTTTAATATAAGTGAGTTTCATCGCATATTGTCGCTCCATAGGCAGTCCATTGTTATAAATTCATAAATGAGAGCTACGCTCCCTTTTTCTTCTATTACTGTTAAATAAGTGTTAGCCTTAATTTTAATAGATAAATTTCACTTTATATTAGAAGTAAACGTTCGTTGATTAGCTACAGATTCACGTTCTAATTTACGCTGTACAACATGAAAACATAGACAATAACACATATAAAGCATCTGCAATAGGGCATTTTCGTCATCATGTCATGTTTTAATTCATTTTTGACTGCTCTGTTGATAAGTTTGGTATTAAGTTTTAGGAATATCCAATTATTATTATATAGCTGTGTGTTTGAACCCTTCCAGCTGTTGTAGCTCCATATTTTGGCTACCGATTATGTTTATGTTCTTAATAAATAATTTAAATAGTTTTTCCATTTACTGAGGAATTTTTGCTTTTTCCCCTTCTGGTATCGTAATTTTGTATTAAGCAAAAAAACAATTGACAATTCTAATCTATTGACGTCGAGACACCATAAGCGTTAATGATTGAGTTTATCAATCATTGATTGCTCGCTACAGCAATACCTTTCCGATAACTGGAACTTCACGTTATCTTTCCCATTGTATATTTAAGGAGCATTTGTGGGAAACAAAATCTTATACGAGGGTTCAAAATCCAATATATTCCTCACCTTTCAACTACCGCGAGCCGTAATTACGTTGATCATTGATCCGCGATTTGTTACGACTTTCGTACGCGTTGCCTCGTTTCCTCAATTAACGCAACTATTACCAATGAACAACAATAACAAGTAAGTGTTAATCGATTTAATTTTTCGCCTGTTTCACTAAAATATTGCCCGTCCACTTGAAAGTCCATTATTCACCGTTTTATCTGGACAACAAGAGGTTTTCCTTATCTTCAAGGTATGTCCCGTGAAAAGACGGCGTCTGTGAACCGTCGTCTCCACGAAATCAGCCCGTGGCTCTGCTATTTTTAAATGTTTTTTTCTTAAAGGGTTATTGTAATAATTCGTTTATTTAGCAAGAATTTAATATTGAACATTATCGTATGGCGATGTTAAAATGGTTAAATTTTAATTTATCACTTGAGGCTCCTTGTCGCGGTGTGATTTTGGGCTCCCCCTCAAGCCCTAACACGAAATTGTACCTCCCCCCTCCCTGATAGGGCAAAATGGGGGCCGTAAACTTAAAATCGCCCCTGAACATTATAGATGGAAACTAAACCTAATCTATTAGTGATATTAAGTACCCAACGACAACGTCTTTTCTGACGTTTGGTCTACCTTACTTGGCAATAATATAAAAGCAATCGCGTTACCCGAGTTTAATACAGCAACTTGTTTTTAGAGAATATTTGTTTAAAAATATCGTGCCTCTAAAAAAAATTATAATTCTATTATTTTTCGTTTGAAAAAGTAATTTAGTTTTATAATAACTTGAAGCTACGATATTATTTGGAAATTTTACAACTTCAAAGTTACGATTTTTTTAATGAAAATTTCAAAGTGAAAATATCGTAACTAGGTTTTAAGCATTTTTTTAAATAATTTGAAACTACTTATTAAAAACATTGGCTATTTTGGTTTTATATTCCTTATTTGTGATAAGGTTTCAAAACTTCAAGGTTGATTTTCTCAAAACATTATTATTCAAGATACGATTGTTTTAAACTCCGGTACACTATCGCTCGTTCCCGTTGAAACTACTGGGCATAATTTAACCTGTTAACTGACTATAAAGTCACAGGGTTGCAACACGTGAGGGAAATCGGTGAATTTAAAAATGGGCCTAAAAAGTCAGGTAATTTTAATAATCTGTATAAGGTCAGGGAATTCGATTTTCTCTTGACACTTTTTGAAGGTAATTTTACTCTAGATCTATGACAAATTATTTAATTATCATTTATTTATTTCCTTGAAAGTTAGACTTAATTTTTTCAACATTGAAATAACCTTTTTACTGAAATATAAGTCCATTTAAATTTATTAACTTCTGATAAAAGTAAAATATAAAATAAAAATTTTGTCCTTCAAAGTCAGGAAGAATTTTAATCTGAAACTTTTGTGGCAACCCCGAGGCATTTACGGTAAATTGGCCGCTGGTTCCTGGCTTAAAGGGACTTTCAAGGGAACCCCTCACACCTCCCTTGAAACAAAAAAAAAACCATTTCCATGAATAAAGGAATGTAATAAAAGATACACGATACTCCATGACTAAATCTATTTTCTTTTAAAACTTTAAAATTTTACTAAAAACGACAACTTTCAAACCGTAGTTCCTCGTCAGGTCACTGAAAAGTTAAATATTTATAATTACAATTTCCATATCCGAAATTTTACTAATTTTATTATTTTTAAAGTATAAGATAAATAAATTATAATTATGACTCTCGCTTTGATAATGGTGTACGGGCGTCATTCCGCTGATAGGAGTTGCTAAAATTATTTTGTGTTCCAAGAGGGAATTTCGTGATTCCAAACTGCGAAATTACATTCGTGGACGATGAAGGGCAAGAAGTGCAGCCAACGCCAACTCCAACTCCGCCGAACGAGAGCAACGGCAATCTACTCGGAGTTAAATTAAGGTATAAAATACTAAATTAGTCATTCAGATTCGTGCGTTCCGAGTCTTATAT
The DNA here is from genome assembly GCF_980474605.1 of Leiobunum rupestre. Taxonomy (NCBI): domain Eukaryota; kingdom Metazoa; phylum Arthropoda; class Arachnida; order Opiliones; family Sclerosomatidae; genus Leiobunum; species Leiobunum rupestre. Next base: position 39,221,675 of record NC_143387.1, read on the forward strand.
ATTTGTTTTTGACTTATGAGAATTTGGGGGTCGCAACGTTTTTGACCGCAATTTTGAAACTGACAATGCCTTCAACAGGGGAAGAGGGGTCTTTCCCTCTGACGCAGATTACTGGAGGTTCATTATATTGAATTGCTCTCTTTTGACATTTTCGTATTTTCAAAACTTCAAATTGACGAGTAAAATATATATGATAGCAAAAGATTATAATTGTTTAGGCCTAATACGTGATTTGCCTCGTCGTTATGAACCCATGGAGGGAAATGGGCTAAGCGTAGGACCAGCGCGTGATAGTTGGTTTTCAAGTTCCGAATTCTAGAGGCATTTATCTTTTTCAGTATACGTCGATACGACGTCACTCCACACAACGTTATCAGTAATTATATAGAGTAACCGATATACTTATAGAACGTAATTAGAGTCTTCTGATAATATAAATAAAAAATACAACCCATATGAAATTATACTTTTAATTTACTAAGCGCTACCAGATCTTAGCGTAAATTATTAACTTAAATACCCCTAAAAATTTCCAAAAAGCCGAATAAAATTTGCTATTTCTACCTTTCAAAAAACACCAGGGTTTCGGGAGCTTTCGAGCGCAATCGGTGGGACTCTCTTGTTCCAGTTGCCTTCTATTGCCCCCTCCAAGTTGTCAAACGTTCTTACGCCTCTGTACCTCGAGTAGCGCTTCGGCATAGTCATTTCAAAATTGTGAAATAGCGTTGCCCCTCCAAATACGGTTGTTTTTGCCATACATGATCTGCAACCCGGCAATGCTATTTGCCTGTTCAAAGCTGTTGACCGAGTATGAGTTATTATCTCCTCCGACGATTCAATGAGAGGTGGGGATAGTCAGGGAAGACACGGGAGAAACTCCTCTGTAGCGACCACGGAAATTCTATAATTTTTATCAAATTAAAAGAACACACCGAAATGGTTACGGCAAGGATTACGGTAGCTTCAATGAGGAAGATTTTTCTCCCACTATGCCGAGAATGGCGCTATACAACGTTAGGGGACTTTCCCGCTTCCATTTAACAACGGGGTGCGACGCACGCTCGGTTTCACGTTCCAATTTACACGCCCCATCGAGCGTGCGTCGCGAGCCGTTATTTGAGAGAAGTGAGAAAGCCCCCTAACGTTGTGTACTGCCATCGTCAGTAGAGGCGTGATAAAAATCTTTTTCATTCCATCCTTCTGCTTCATAACAAAGAAAAAAGCAGGGACTATAAAAGAAGAAACCTAAATATTGAGGGGAATATAAAGACAAAAATATCATTGCTTTTTTGTTTGAAAATGTAAATTAAACAAATTTTTCGTGGTAAATAATTGAAAATAAAGTTCTACTCAAATACAAATTGATCAAATGACGCTACTATTCTATCTGTTTATGTTTAAAACTGCTTATTGGCGACATGGTGTGCTTTTCAAATTTTTTAACACTTCAATTAGCCAATGAGTTAACATTTGTTTGCGCGTAAGATATATATGAAATTGGTTTATGGCCTTGCAACGGGCTTTTGCGAAATTTCTTCCACTTCGTCTACAACTAACGTAGCAATGTAAAATATCTTTAGGGAAAACAGATATATAAGTACAAAATCCATTGGGAAGATTTCCAAAAGATTCTAAGAATAAGGATACATTTTTTAGGGAAAAGAGATCAAAATCTTACGCGAATGACAGAGATGAATCGGATCTGGATTACGACAGTAGCGGAAGCCACTCTAGGCGCTATTCCGATTCGTTTAACGTTGGACACGGTGGGATGATTCTTGACAACAAGAGAGGTTTCTTATTTCCCACGTATGGAGCCCTAGCGAAGCACGAAAAATCTCCCCTGTTGGACTCGGGTTCTGGCTACGTGTCCACGGGTGCCAATTCGTCGATACATTCGTCCATGGAAACGATCCCGAGAAATGGCAAAAGCTTCAGGTATCGTATGATCCCCGAGTCTCAAGGAACGCACCCTTCTCGCCGACCTCATGGCGCCCATTCACTCTGTCCCAGATTTCTTGTTCAGTCTGTCCATCCAGGACCCGTATTGACGCAACTCCTGGCCCGTTGCAAGTCCTTAAAAACCAAACGTCCATGAATGTTCCTTTCCAATTTGCCCTTCTCTTTCCCGCTTAATTGTTCTATTTTTTTTCTAAACTGCGTTTTAAACATGTGGATTTTGGGTAGAGTTTATTTCATTTTTTATTATAAACACGCCAAATGCGATGTTGTTTCGTAAATTTAAAAAACAGAAGCGTTGATGCTTGTTGTAATTCTTTTTTGGTCAGTCTACGAGAAACGTGGTTACCAAATCTGTTTAACGGTCGGAATGTTGCTACAGGCACGTATTAGACATAGTTAATAATGTTTCGCAAATTAAAAGAACATAATCCGCGAGGTGCGGATGACACTGTTTTTAATGCGAAAAGCGGATATTATAATTCCGCTTCTGAATCATCGAACCGTAAAAGCGGTGCATCTGCTGAAACGAGAACTCCCAAAATGTCATCTCCAGATTCTCTTCCATGGCACAACACGCCATTTGCTGCTAATAAAAGGACAGAGTCACTATCAAACAGCTTCGAAATATCAGGCGATTTTGACTCCGTGATTATTTCTTCTGGTCGATTTCATATTGAGCGAGTTAAGCGTCGCAAAAGGTAGGCTTTCCAATAAATGAAATTCGTACGTGTCTAATTTGGTAGGGTATCTGAAGGTGTATCACTCTATAGCACTAACTGCTATCTCAACATTTATGCCCTAATTTGCTCATAGTATTAAATATTTTTCGCCAAAACAAACTCAAAATATCTTATGGTTCCGTAAGTCTAAAATGTTTTTCTTTACATGTAAATTTTATACCGAGAGCTATTCACTGTACACGCCATAGTGGTCCTCGTCGCCGTTTTGCGTCCACTCGCTCATGCGTCTTACGTAGCCTTTGACAGCGCCTAGCTAGAAAGTTATTGTTTCTTTGGTGGTGTCACTAAGCTCTCAATGTGCGTAAAATATATCCCAAGGAGACATACTTATGGGACAGTATTATGGACTTATGCTTATTCGTATTCCCTTTGAACGGTGAATAAAGATTAAGAAGTATTTGTAGTTGTGGCCTATTTTCGTTGCCATGGTAAAGAGTTTGTTAGCCATGATATTAAGGCGTCCATGATGATCACGTGTTTTTTTGCTAATAAGGATCGTGTCATGAACAAACTGTCGATGACCTTGTGGTGTTTTGCGTCGTGATCCGTGATAAAGAATAGTGTCATGGCGGCTGTTTTAAGGCGGGGCTTAACTACGACGTATGCCTACAACGCTACAAGCAAACACCGAATAAAACCACTAGCTGAATTTTTTTAAGTTACTCTTTTTCATGGCACAAACTTTAAGGCGATTTCATGAAAATTTTGTTTCCCAAGCTTTCCTCGTAGCATATCTATCACCAGACATCAAATTATAACAATCATGTAACGCGATTCTCCTTCCCTTATGCTTTAATACTTTGTTTGTCATAGTGTAATTAACTTAAACAATTTGAATCAATAATGTTTTTAAATAAAGATATGTCCGCCATGTAGGTTTTCCCGTATTCGGGAAGGCGCGTCTTTTGGGGCATAGTTTAAGCCTTGCATCGTATAATGTTTTGCAAAATTAATTTTACTTACAGAGATGATGGGAGTCAAGTTTCTGTAACTATAGATAACGGTAATAAGTCTTTTTTCAAGAGGTTTAAATTTCCCTTGAACGTCTTGAAAGTGGCAATTTTGGTTGGGGTTGCTGTATTTTGCGTGGTAAGTTTAAAAACATTTTTACCATTATTTGTATTGTCTTTCCTGCTTGAAGAAAATAACTAATTCGTAAAAAATATGTATCAAGGTGACTTTGATATTTATTCAAGAAAAGGAAAAATCTTTTAAAAACATTGCTGTCAAAATGAACGATCCAAGCTGTATCCTTAATTGATCGTAATTAGTCACGAAGCTTCGGCTTCAACTGCCAAGAGGTCGCGATATACCCATATAATACATGAGATTGGTACTCGCAGAGATAGGTCATATACCCAGAAACGAGGGCAAAGATTTTCCATAACACCCCGAAATTAATAGATATCGAATTATCCTCGAGTTTAACAGAGTCTCTTCCCATCTTAAAAATTGAAGCCATTGGGGCGTTTCTTCCAGAAAAATACTTGAACATAAGCCCATACCACGTTTGGTTCACTATCATTGAAGTTGGTTCCAATGGATCGAAAACGGTAAGAGAAGAAATATCAAATGCTAAGAATATAATAAGCAATGAAAATATCAATTTTTATATTAGGCGGTTCGTGAGCCCTGGGAAGTACCGCACGCGCCAGTGGAGTTGTCTCAGAAATTTGGTTTAATTGAATTGCAACACACATTCATGTTCACCAGGGAGGAACTCAGCCAAAAGTATAAAGCTTGTGCTTCTTGCTGAGGTTTGCAACATGCGATGACACTTGTAAATTTTCCCCTTAATTCTATAGTATAGAATATCAACTGCAAATAACTACGGACGAGCCCGATCACATACCAATTACTTTGTCAGTTTCGACATTTTCGGACATCTTGCAAGACGGTTTAATAATGGCTGGAGTTGTATTAGTTGGTCTTTATATTCTTCTAGTTTTCGATGTAATTATTTTATCTCTATTTACAGAATTTTGTTTATTTTATTTTATTTTTGTTTCCTCACGACTTTCCGGTTTTTGCAGTTAGTTCACAGGACTTTGGCGTCAATTATAGCAGCGACTGTTGCTATTGCGTTTCTCGCACTCACTCAAGACGTAAGATATTTTATATTTTTGTTGAAGCTGACCATGACGGAACAAATATTTATGGTACGCTTTAGCGTCCTACGTTGGAGAAAGTAATTTCTTGGCTCGACGTTGAAACTTTGAGTCTACTTTTCGGAATGATGATTCTCGTGGCCATTTTATGTGAAACTGGGTTCTTCGATTACTTGGCCGTTTTGGTAATAGAACTTTAATAGAACTCGAAAAGATGTCTTTTACAATATATGAATATGATACTTTACAGGCTTATCGCGTGGCTAAGGGTAGATTTTGGCCGCTGTTAACCACGTTATGCTTATTCACCGCCGTTGTCTCGGCGTTCTTAGATAACGTCACGACCATTCTTCTAATGACGCCAGTTACCATTAGATTGTGCGAAGTTATGAACTTGGATCCCAGGAAAATCTTAATCGCTCTCGTCATATTTTCGAACATCGGAGGCGCCTCAACGCCCGTAGGGGACCCACCGAATGTTATAATTATTTCTAACAAGGATGTTATTGCAGCTGTAAGCGTATATCTGAAAGACCGTGTCGGCTTTTTCTCTGGCTAATACCTATTTCCTGTCTAGGGTATCGGATTTGCTGGTTTCACGGCACATTGCTTGCCTGGAATCGTATTATGCACCCTTGGAGCAATGATATACATTCGAATCGTATACCGTGATGTAAATTGTTTCCGTTTCAAGGATCCTCCGGAAGTAGAAGGTACGGGGAAAGGGATATCCAAAGAAAAACTTCTGGTACTTATCGCGATTTGAATTCAGAAATGAAGCACGAAATTAATCTGTGGAAGAAAGCCAGCAATTCATTATCCGGGTACTCCAGAGATGAAAACACAATTAAAATGATCCTCAAGAAAAAAGTACGAACCATGAAGAAAACTCTGCGAAAGAAACTTTACGACATCAAGTAAGTTGATACTTAAACTATTTTATCCTTAAAACTCGAATTCGTCTTTTGCGTTGTTTAAAAGTATGCGTTTTATCTGTCCACAGACCAACTGAAGCGGACTACAAAGCCAATTTGGAAGAGCTGAGTAGTAAAGTAGGTTGGATTGAAATACTCTGGACCACTTTTTAGTATTACACAAAACGGAAAGAATTTTTAGAGTGTTTTGTCCTCCCATCTTGCAGTACCGAATTCATAACATACCTCTGTTCATTAAGACGGCCGTTGTCCTGTCTATTGTTATCATTATGTTTTTTCTGCACAGTATTCCCGATTTGAACCTTAGTTTAGGTAAGAGATAATCATTCTATGGTAATATTATGGTAACTTAAATCTGGTAACGATTTTTGTATTATTGTGTCTTTATTAGGGTGGATTGCCTTATTAGGAGCCATAATTTTGCTAATATTGGCCGATTTTGACGAGCTCGAAAGCGTTATCTCTCGAGTAGAATGGCCAACGCTAATATTTTTTGCCGCTTTATTTGTTGTTATGGAGGTATTTCGAAAGTTAATTAAAAAATGGTGGGTGATGTAAACGTTCCCAATTCCATGATAGGCTCTAGCTGAACTGCAACTTCTGGCGTTTATTGGAAATTTAACTGAGAGTTGGATTAAGAGCATTCCTCCTGAGAGCCGTCTATGGGTATCTATATTGCTGATATTGTGGGTGTCGGCCATTGCGTCCAGTTTCATAGATAATATCCCATTCACAACTATCATGGTAAGTATATGAAAGTAGTTCAAAAGAACAATTTAACTTAAACCGAGCCGTAAGCCAAAATATCTAACCAAAAGTAGCTCCCGGAGTGGTTCCATCACCCAATGGTTTTCTTTCGGCTGAAAGTTCGTCCTGAATCAGATTTCCGTAATTAAGACTAAAGTACTTTTTAGACCCACTGCTAGAGCTGTAATGCAAAGTATTTATCGGTCTCGGCAATAGCAAGAGCAATCGTAGGTGGATTGTGAACCATCCGCAAGATTCTAGCTGGTGTATAAAATAGCAAATATTAAATTTCAATCGTTTATTAACCAGGTTCCAAATAAGCTTACTTATGAGAATCTAAATAAATTGAAAAATAAATTTACGGGTCCTTTTTCATGAAACATTCCACTACGGAGTTTGGATATTTACCTAAGTTTTCCAATGGACTGATTTATATTTCATGTTCTATATGCGTGCTCTGATTTGGTGTGATAAATTTTCACGTCTTTTATTTACTGCTCTCGAGACTCGAGCACTCGGAGTTCGCTCAAAACCGATCGGTTGATGTCTACAGATCATTTTCACAACGTGATCCTTTTTCTGTTAGATCAGGAAGTGGTCGAATGGTGCGAGATCGTGACCTCGGCGAAAGATTCGAGCAGTCAAATGGAAAACGCTGTAATGTTAGACGCCTTTTTTAGGGGGAGGGAAGTTTAAACCCCACAAATGTAGTGAAATATTTAAGCCTATTGTATTCATTAACTTTCACAATATTTATTGCTTTGATAATTAACGATTGAATGAACAAATTGCAGGTGAAAATTGTTGTAACTCTTGGAAAGAATGAGGAATTGGGACTTCCTCTGGTGCCAATCATATATGCTTTAGCATTTGGAGCATGTTTAGGAGGTACGTCATAGTTTAGTTTAAACCATAAGTCTGGTAAGACCATCAGTCGATAATATTGTAACATGAGTTTGTCTCTTTGGGGCTTTGGGGAATATTTTACTGAGAGCTATTGTCAGAGGGACGTCATCAGATAAAGAAAACGCCACCTAGATACGCAGTTTCAGTTAAAATATTACATGTGAAAAATGAGTCTTTCTGGTTTTTTTGTTTTGTGGTTTTGACGACGAAGGTATAAATGATACAGCTTTACGCAAATACTAATATCAAAAAAATTATGGAAAGGCAATTCCTTATGGGATATATTATAGGCATATGGTGAAACGTAAAGAACAGCAATATCCACTTCACCTTAGGAACCGTATAAATATATAACTATTTAGTCAGTTAGTCGAAATAATTACTGATAGCATAAGTGGCATAATTACCTCAAGTGTGCCAATAAGAGCCTCTGACATAGAAATTTATCAATGAGAGCTTGTTCTACACGGACCAAAGAAACGTAGGACTCGCGAATTCCGATCTAGTACTCTATGTGGTCTTTGTAATGTTCCCGCCAATTTCGTACCCGAATAAAGTGACGTAAATTTCGTCACTAGAAAAAGTGACGTCATTTACGTCATTTCCGTTAAACAAGGTATCATTGTAAAATTTATCTTACTGACACACTTAGGGTAATTATGCCACTTATGCTGATAGGCATATGAGTGACGTGGAATTGACGTTATAACCAAAAAATATGCCACTTGAAAACTAACTATAACGCCTCTTCTGCACGGCACGGGTCGTCTGCACGTGCTCACTTTGACGATGAGGCGAGGAGAGCGTATTAGGCCTGATGACTTAATCTAACGTCCACTGGAAAGTGGTGGAAATTCTAGAAATGGCTCTCAGTAAAAACACAACGAGATATCTGACACACTTATGTGAAAGTAATTATACACTTCTGGTAGAACCTTCATGGGATGGCTATCCCTATTTTACTATTATTTTTTGGGAAATTTTTTCAAATGACGAGACGTTTTACGTATTTCCCTAAGAAAATTCAGATGCATTTGAATCGCAGGATGTAGAGCATAGCGCAGATTTAATTTAATTAGGTTGCGGCCGTCAATTTATTTCGGTGGTTGTGCGAAGGGGGGAAAACCTTCCTCCCATTTCCGAAAATTTTAAGAATTTGTTTTTATAAAGGAATAAAAGTTCTGTAAAAGAATAGAAGTTAAGAGAAGCACATAGTGAAAAACTAAATGAAAAAAGACTTAAAACGGTTTTAAAATTCACAATTTGTTTATTTAAAAAATCCAACGTTTCGGAGGAACTATTCCTCCTTCTTCAGAGACTTGTAAAAATCCCTGAAGAAGGAGGAACAGTTCCTACGAAACGTTGGATTTCTTAAATAAATAAATTGTGAATTTTAAAACCGTTTTAAGTCTCTTTTCATTCTGTAAAAGAATGACTTTGCGGTAGCAGCGTTTTACCGGCGGCGCTATGCTCTAAATTGAAGTACATAGATATCAAGAATTTAGATATAAGAAACACATTTTTTATTCGTCCGATCTAGGTAACGGTACTCTAATAGGGGCTTCAGCAAATGTGGTGTGCGCGGGAGTGGCGGAACAACACGGATATAGATTTACTTTTATGGACTTTCTGAAGTAAGTTTACCTTGACGTGCTCACGAAAGCAAAGTGCGCTCTACAGCGGTACTAAAATAGCAGAGCCACAGAATCTGTAAGCGAGGCCTAATGCTTAAAATTCACCATTAATGTTTTCATATTTGTTTCAGAATGGGTTTCCCGGTGATGATTTTAACTACAGCTATATCCAGTGGTTACCTTATTCTGTGTCATGTTGTTCTCGAATGGAATACGTAGGCGGGAAAAAAATAAGATTTTTTTACATGTATTTGTGCGCGATTATGTTTCATTTTATGTTATCGTTCCATTGTTTTAATTTTTTAATATAAAGTATATTTTAAAATGGCCTATTTTGGTTCAGGTTATACTGGTATTTAAAGGGCCACATAATCGTTGAATTTTGACGCTTGGTCTACAGAATCATGAAAGGGGAGGATTACCAGAATTTTTCAATCGATTCGGGGAACCTGCAATGTAGGGACCGTACGGGCCTTTCGGTATTTTTACCTCTCCGAGGGGACTTTGTACCCTAGGAGGGGTTATACAACCACCGTGTCTGTCTGTGGGTCTGTCTGTCTGTCAGGCCTGCGAACGCGTTCGCATTTTCGGGGCAAAGGGTAATCGCTGTGTACGCAGTTTCTTAGAATTAGGGAAAAGGTTTTTCCAAAAGGGCCCGTTTTTTGTTGTCATTGGGTGTATTATAAATATTTTTCAAGTGGCGTTAGTACCGAGCGGGATTCGAACCCGAGCCCTCCTGCACGTCACGTGAGCATTCTACCACAGAACCACGGATACATTGTACACCTCACTGAAAATTAGAAAATCTTCCGAGGAGAGGTATATTTTGGCTTGCCAACTTGTTTTACACACAATCCTTAGGGATTTGTGTATTACGATCGTAGCCGCCGTCGTACACACGATTGCTCGTGGTTCGTTCATAATTTTTGGGATCGGGGCCCCGGAAGTGGGGTATTTTAAGTGATTTTTGGCGATTTTAGTCTTAAAATGTACGTACTTTTTTAAAATTAAGAGTGAATTGTTTGAATATTATATTTTTAGTTGGTACTGATCATTTCTGAACTACTATTTCGGTTGCATTAAGAAATTTTAATTTCAAGTGAGATTTTGGCCAATTCGCGGGACCCAACAACCCGCGTACGCACTATTGTCATATTTGAATTTCGTGCCAATTGATACAGGGGTAGAGCTCGTCGTTTGGATAAGAAATATCCGTTTTATTTGTTTTTATCCATAGCCGAAAATTATCCGAATAAAAAACTTATTTTTGGCATATTAATTCGTTTTATAACCGCGAATAATATTCATAAATAAACAGTTAATCGAAATTTTTATCGATAATTTAAATTTAGGCGGTTAATTTATCTGTTCCGCCGAGCTCTATACAGGCGCCATCTAACTCGTTCGTGTTTCGCTACTTTATTTACAAAACCAGGTAACTCGAAAAATCCGATTTGTCTAAAAATTAATTTAAATTAACGTGTTCACGTTTCGCTACCTTATTTCCAAAACCAGATAAATCGAAAAATTCGATTTGTCTAAAAATTAATATCAATTAACATGTTAACGTTTCGCTACCTTATTTCCAAAACTAGGTAACTCGAAAAATTCGTTTTCCCTAAAAATGTATTTAAATTAACGTTTCGCTACCTTATTTCCAAAACCAGGTAACTCGAAAAATCCGATTTGTCTAAAAATTAATTTAAATTACCGTGTTCACGTTTCGCTACCTTATTTCCAAAACCAGGTAACTCGAAAAATTCGTTTTCAATCAAATTCCTCTTGGGTTTATAAGTTAAGTACAAAATGATTGGAAATTTGTTCAAATATAAATTTAATATGTGAAATGTAGTTAATACATCCGGAGGGTTGTGTGTACTTAAATGTCCGGGACATCTTGTTTTAATTGAAAATGAGCAGTACCACTTCCGATTTGACTTGGAAACGCAGACTATTAGATGTCAGCAGAGACCGGGTCAAGAGAACAGAGAATGATGAAGGGGAAAACATAAACCCCCATGAAAACGATGGTGTTAGGGAACAAACAGAGAAGGCACCTATAACTACGTTTACATTGAGGAGAATAACAGTTCCCTATATGGTCGCTCTTTCCTAGGATTACCAGTAGTTCGATGGTGGAATACAAGAAAACAAAAAGTATCTGGGGCGTCACTTGAATTGGAGGGGGAAATTCCACAAACCAAAAATTTCTTCAATTAAGAAAAATTAAGCTTTTGACGATTTCTTTAGGAACTATTTTATCAAACCAATTCTGTTCAGAAACAATTCGTCAAGTGACTCGGAAAAACTAGTTGGCCTCTGTAAGTCCAAGACAATAGAGAAGTGAAGCCATCGCCCGAAAACGTGTTCGGGGAATTTGCAGGAGTGTGTACAGCCTGCACCTCCTTCAAGTTCCCCCGTTCACGTTTTCTAGTGTTTGCTTAACCTGTTTCTTATCTCTAAAATAAAGATAAACACTGCGAGCTAGGAGCAACAAGGAAAACGCAACCCATCAAAAGTCGCCTATTTTCTTGTCAAAATTGTCTTCCCCCTTTCCGTAAAACGTGCAGCGTAAAGGTTCGTCCAACGAAATTTGTACACAACCCTGCATTAGCGTGTTTAAAGGCTAGCTGCTTTCTCCTTGTGTTTGTTGCTCCTAGCTGGGAGTAAGAAAGTAAAAAGTTGCATATAACTAGGGCTCGGGGATCAGTAAACCTTTATCCATAAATATGACAGAACCAATTTATTCAAAAATTATTTCTTTGAATAAAAATGATCTTAATATTTTTCGTTTAATTTTATCCGTATAAATTAAATATTGTTAATATTTATTTAAATAAGGTTATATTTTAATGTAATTATATATATATATATATATATATATATATATATATATATATCTCCGTATTATCTTATGCTACTTTTGATAATATTTATATAATGCATAGTAATCAAATACCGGAAAAAGGCCAATTTGACTTCAAATATTTTTCTTATCGAACTCAGAAAACCTGAAACTGGACAAATCGCTTAATTTACTACACGCGAAATGATTTTTAAAGAAATATTTACTGATTAATTTCTGAGTTAACTGTGCAAAAAGTGCATGTGTTATATTTGAAGGCACGAGAAGCTAGATGTAAAATTCAGCTTTTTTATCGTGTTTAAATCAACAACTTGGTACATGCTTATGTCTCAACGTTAGGTGTGGCATTGTCAGAGACAATTTAGTTGGACCCTTCCTCCTAGGCTAAATAGAGAAGAATCTTTAGCAGAGCTATTGGAAGACGTTCCGTTATAACAAATAGAGTGCGAATGTGGTTCTTGCACGATGGGATGCCACCACAATTCAGCAGTGCAGTGCGAGATCACCTTGATGCGACATTTTCTTTCAGGTGGGTAGGAAGCGGAGGAACAATTCCATGGCCGCCTCGATGTCCCGATTTGAACCCTCGCGAAAGACTTAGTTTAAAAAAGTTTCAACAATAATTTGTACGACGTTGTTATTCCACTCGCGACTTACCGTTTTGGATGACTACGTTTTGATACAAATTTAAGCCTAATATCGGAGAGCACGTTCTGGAGTCGCGAGGGGTTTTGGCTTTGTTTTGAAGCCCGCGTGTGAATCACGCGTGATTAAAAAAACATGAGCTCGTAACGCCGAGAAACAATTTTTAATTTTTTTCATTTTAGCCTAATATTCCGCCTGTCTATCGGAAACGAGATATTTCAGCTTAGCAAAAGTCTCGCATATTTTAGACACTAGAGGGTTCTGTGCTAAGAAAACAATAACTATGAAAATCAGTTTGATTGGAAATCTCGTTAATTGTCATACTTATTGTTATTATGTTACTTATGCTAGTATATATCAAAATGAATATTACAAAGCACGATAGGTTAACAGGGGCAGACTGGCAAGGTGAGCCTAGGGCCGCCTTATCCATATGGCAAAGTGCCTATAGGGCCTACGATTCCATATAATGGGGCCTACGATGGTCCGAAAAGACGAGAAATGAGATTTTTGGTTAAGGCCTACTGAAGGGTTAAAACGGTCCTGGGTGAGCCAATGGGCAAGATCCCACGGGGCCACTTCCAGATTTAGCTTCAGATGAGTGGTCACTCAACCAAGGTTTGAATAGCTTTTGGGGGGTGGTGAGACTCAAAGTCCACCTGATTTAAAGGTCGCGCTGTATGGTAGTATACGTTGCAACGACCACTGGCTGTATTTGGCTAAGCTTAAAAAAATCCATTCTATGACCGATTGTATCCATATTACTATGGGAAAATACATTTTCGACAATTTACGTTTCATTAGTCACCATTTACCTAGGAGCAACAAACACAACACCCCACACAAGGAGAACGCAACCCGTCAAAAGTCGTGGATTTTCTTGTGTACATTTTTCATTGGCTAGACGCTTTAGCGCCTGCTGCCGTCGGAAGGGGAAAATTCTGAAATTGTCTTCCCCCCCCCCCACCCGTAAAACGTTCAGCGTAAAGGCTCGTGACGCTCGTCCAATGAAATTCGTACACAGCCCTTCGTTAGCGTGTTTAAAGGCTAGCTGCGTTCTCCTTGAGTTTGTTGCTCCTAGCTGCCACTCAAGACGATTATGTAAATTGAAGATTTCGTCACGGGAAAAATTAGCCTCGTCAGAAACTAGGAGCGTACTTAACCAATTGACGTCGTTACATTCCAATTTCCTACAAAACGTACGCCTTTTTTATCTGTTTTTAAAAAACCCGCACCCGCTTTTCCGCGCGTGATAACATATAACAAAATCATCCGCGTTAAATTTGAAATGTTTTAGATAAGGATATCACATCTCCCCCTTTAATATTTTTTTTTGAATTAATTCGAAAATAATATGATAAAAGAAATAAAACATCAATGCTAGTCGGGTGTATATCTCTTTGGTGGTCCAACCGCGCTTGTTGAGATTCGTCGTGAAAAAGTGGCGTCCCCGATAGTCGCTGAGTGGCTGAGACGGGAACTTCTTTGAGTTTGGGACTGTTGAGGAGAACTTCCGCGGCGATGTGGTGGTGGCGCTTGCAAACGATCATAGGAAGGTTGATTTCCGGGTGGTAATTGTTGAATAAGCGCAGTTCGAATAACTTTGGCTAAAAACAATCTGACGCTCTATTAGGTCATTCGCTTGTGGCTAACGAGGAATAATTTTTGATGTTCAACTCCAAATTCTTTGGCGAAATCAGCAAAATCACGGCTATTATAAGGTGGACCATTATCGCTTTTGGTTTTGAAGGGAACTCCAAACATAGAAAAAATATTCTTCAAAGTCGGAATTATGGAAATAGCTGATGCCGATTTTTGAGTAGATGTTATTCGGTAGCGGCTATTTTCGTCCGCGATGACGAGTACTTGTTCCTCCGTAGGTGTAGCAGTAGCGCCGCCAGCGGTAGGCACAAGTAGGCACGTGCCTACGTTGAAAAATTTTGGGCCTACTTACGGGGCCTCCATTTTAAGAACTATAGGCCTACTTGGGACCTCCAATTTAAGAAAAGGTGCCTTCTTGGGGCCTAAAATTCATTGAAAAGATGAGTAGTTGACTACCAGTTTTTTTATTCCTGAACGGCCGGTAATCTTTGCTTTCCACTTTAGAAAACAAGCCTCCTCAGGGGCCCCCTGCAGCCTAAAAAGGGTAGGTTAAGCGGTGTTTACATTCCGAGTTTATTTGTAAATTAGGAAAAACAGCTGCTTCCATAAGCCGCATGCACACGTTATCGTAAAACGTAAAAATGACTTCGGACCTTAGCTCCCCTCCACCTCGTGGCAAGTTCAAAGAGTGAAATGCTCTTCGGGAGCATAGGTCGGACGATGAAAATGGGAACCGGGGCAATTTCATAGAAATTTTAGATTTATTAAAGAGATATTGTCCCGACTTAAAAGCCAAGTGCGAAAGTATGCCAAATAATGCTAAATACATACATAGCACTGTCCAAAATGAGCTGATTAACCTTAATGGAAATTTTGTTAGGCGAATGATGGTAAAGGAGGTTAATGAATCAGGTGGTTTCTTATCCGTAATTGCCGATGAGACTAGAGATAATGTGGGAGTAGAACAGCTGAGTGTTTGCATTAGGTATACTAGAAAGGAAATTGGCGTAGTAGAGCGATTTTTAGCAAACACAGATTTGCATAAGTTCGACTCTGAAAGCATCAGTTTGGCTATAATTACCCTTTTAACGGATAATAGACTGAAAATTGAAAATTGCGTTGCTCAGACTTATGATGGGACCAGTGTAATGAGTGGGCACGTAAAAGGGGTGAGGGTTCAAATAGAGAAGGCAGTAGGTGGAAATTGTCCGTACGTCCATTGCTTTGCCCATCGTTTAAATTTAGTTTTGGTTGAATGCTGCTCCAATATAGTCGTGGTTAGGGAATTACTCTCGGACTAGTTCAAGCGATCTATAATTTCCAAAGCAACTCAGTTATTACCCCGGTAGAAAACGTACGTTGAAATAAGGTGTAAAAATGGTAATTGTGGTATATAATACGTGTTCAACCCAATATCAACATTTTGAATACGTTGAATCTTGGTGTGATATTACACGAAGTAAAGTTTACAATAAATACACGTGTTATTAACGTAGTTTTTTAGTATACTCAAACGATTAATTGTTTTTCTGGAAATAAACGTGTGAAAAGCGCCTTTTTAAGTTTAATTTTGCACGAATCGCTTTTGGTGTCCATATATACGTGTTGAAAACGTTGACAATTAATGCTTATACATTCCTTGTTAATAGCGTGTCCTTAAACGAATTCAAAACGTCCAGAACTGGGGTTTGAAACCACGAGATGAATTAAGTGTTAATACAGACGTATCAAAAACGTACGTTTTAATTTAATTTTACACGAATCGCGTTTGGGGTCCATATATGTGTTGAAAACGTTGACAATTAATGCTTATACACTCCTTGTTAATAGCGTGTCCTTAAACGAATTCAAAACGTCCAGAACTGGGGTTTGAAACCACGAGATGAATTAAGTGTTAATACAGACGTATCAAAAACGTACGTTTTAATTTAATTTTACACGAATCGCGTTTGGGGTCCATATATGTGTTGAAAACGTTGACAATTAATGCTTATACACTCCTTGTTAATAGCGTGTCCTTAAACGAATTCAAAACGTCCAGAACTGGGGTTTGAAACCACGAGATGAATTAAGTGTTAATACAGACGTATCAAAAACGTACGTTTTAATTTACTTTTACACGAATCGCGTTTGGGGTTCATATATGTGTTGAAAACGTTGACAATTAATGCTTATACACTCCTTGTTAATAGCGTGTCCTTAAACGAATTCAAAACGTCCAGAACTGGGGTTTGAAACCACGAGATGAATTAAGTATTAATACAGACGTATCAAAAACGTACGTTTTAATTTAATTTTACACGAATCGCTTTTACCCCGGTAGCAAAAGCACGTTGAAATAATGTCGAAATATGGTAATTTTGGTGTGTAATACGTGTTTGACTCAACGAAAACGTTTTTCTTACGTTGAATAAAGGTGTACACAACGTGAAGTTTACAATAAATACATGTGTTGATAACATTTTTTTAGGTACATTGAATCACGATAATGGTTTTCCTTGATTAAATCATGGACTAATTAATTAGTCCATGATTAAATGGTGTTAATAACGTGAAAAGTAAGTAAATTCAAACACGAAATTAATATACTTTAAAAAATGTGTTAATGTAGTTATATTTTTTATTTCTAGAACACTGGTAATATGAAACGGGTTAAACACGCTAATATTTTATGCGTTTTCCAGTTTCATTTTGCACGATTCGCTGTTGGGATCCGTATATACGTGTGCAGAACGTTGAAATTTGATACTTATACACTCGGCGTAAATCGTGTGTTTTGAACGAATTAAAAACGTTCCGAATAGGTTTTAGAAACCACGTGGTTAATTTAGTGTTAATACGCATGTGTGAAAAACGCCCCTTTCTAGTTTCATTTTGCACGATTCGCTGTTGGGATCCGTATATACGTGTGCAGAACGTTTAAATTAGAAACTTATACACTCGGCGTAAATCATGTGTTTTGAAACGAATTAAAAACGTTCCGAATAGGTTTTAGAGACCACGTGGTTAATTTAGTGTTAATACGCACGTTTCAAAAACGCCCCTTTCTAGTTTCATTTTGCACGTTGGGATCCGTTAATACGTGTTGAGAACGAAACCCAGCGTAACGTTTCTGTTTAGGAATTGTCAAGTTACGTTGAGGTCTACTATACTTTCTCCAGACTAAACGAAATCGGTGAGTTACACCTCCGGTCGTCTATTTGTGCGTTATAGTAAAAAACAAACACTGTTACAAGTAAAGTGGTAGGCATTTAACATTGTGGAATTTCATTAACTGATCTGTAGATGGCGTTAATCATCTGCCGTTGTTTTAGCAGTGCTTTTTTTTTAAACTGCACCCACACAACAATAGAATAACTGGCTTTTTATGGACTATGCACAGAAGCTCGTACGAAAACAAACGTTTTGAAAAATCAAAAGTTTTCTGTCCAATTATATTTAGTCTTGGGTAGCCCATTTATTTCAAACAGGTTTGCCACGTTCATTTTAACGAAAAAGCTGCTACTACGTATGAGGATGGCCGACATCATAGAAATCTCATAGGTAACTAGAATGCTGCCGCCTACGGCCGAGCTTGACGCCAGTTCGCCTTGAACCTTCAGCCAATGAGAGGCCGTAGAGTGGTTCCGCCAAGGAGGATAATAATAATAATTAAGAATAATTTTTTAACACCGGTAAAGTTTGCTTTCATTTCGAGGGACATCGAAAAGAGTACGTTTCTGATAGAATTTCAACAGATTTTACTAAGCCAGAGGACACGACGAAAGGAAAATGTGTTTTGAACGGAACTAAAACATAGGCGCGAGGTGACAAGAGTAAATGTAGACCGAGTAGCTAACGAAAATTGCGATGTTTTTTTTAAGTTAATATTACACGATTTATGCGCTCTTTTTTTCTCATCTTCGGTATAGTTTTCTCCACCTTTTTGTCTTCTACGCGTTTTTATATGAAGGGGGCGCTGCACAACATTAGGGAACTAGACAGCCTTTGATATAATACTCCGCACGAGACAGTGTGTCAGAATTTATAGCCCGGTGTACCTAGTAACAGGGACCATACCACCGGAGGCCGATCATCATAGTGCCCCACGCCAGCGTCCACCTAGCCCGGACAGATGACAAATCCTACTACTGATGGTCGCACCTTTGACGCAAGCCCCTCAACCCAGCAGAAGGTGCAGCAATGGGTGAACCAATTCCCACTTCGCACACAGCAGTGGGATTAAGAGTGGATGCTGTAGTAACTCCAGCCGACACCCTACCTACGTAGGCAAGGAGTCAAACCCTTTGGAGAGAGCTCCTAAAGGGGAACGACGAGCACACAGCAACCCAAGTAACCCGGCACAGCTGCCACCGGAGATCCCGGTGGGACCCCAAAAGGCCGGGAAAAAGGACCACCGTGCCCGCATATGGAGGCCCGCCGCCCCACAGCAGGCTACCCAATCCGCCGAGGCGGCCAATTTCCACGGACCATCTCCGTTAGCCTGAGCCGAAGCTCAGTATCCAGCCCAAACCTGACCGAAGTCGGAGGTGGAGATAGGACCATTTGATCAGAGCTAACATCTCCCAGTGCGCCACCGTCCTTATGGGTAACAAGAGTCGGACCCCGACTCCCCGTTAAAGCCACCAGTTATTGCACACTCTAACCCATTTAGGGCCACTCTGCACGAGCCAGCTCGCTGTTTTTGTTGTTTGCTCGCACTGTCTTGGGTGGCGTATTGAACCAAGGTGGTCAAGTTCCCTAATTTTGTGCAGCAGCCCCTTATATTTGCAGCGCCCCTTTTTATCCAAAAACATTTCAAGAACCTCCTTGTCTGCCATTTTTGGTGTTAAGAACAGCGTTGCCACACAAATAATTGAAGAAATTCTATGAACCTTAAAAATTGTTCGTAAAGCACGAATGGTTTTGCACGATATTCTAACAATAACTATACGCAACTCGGTTGGAATTTTTATTATTCAATTGGGTGTTATTTAAAAGGAAACACATTATTTCATCGTTTATCCAGTTTTAGCAAGGTAAACTAAACCCAGCCACCTGTAAATAAGGCATTGTAAGTCGCTAGCAGAGTTACGCCTGCGGTGTTGCCTAGGGTATTATTTTTCTTATTATTTACTTAAATTGTAGTACAGGGACTTCATATGAAAAAGGAAAACCAATTTACAATGGTATCACCTTTAAAATAATAATTAGATATGGTTTTTGATGTTTGTAACTTTGAATAGAAATCATTTCTTGTGGGATTAGGTAGTAAAAATATTGATGATGGAACAAGACGAGTGTTATCGACAGTAGAGAAGGACTAAATATGAACCATTTTTTCCAAGATGGCCGCCAAGATGGCCGCCATAACACCCCCCAAAAACACCCCCAAAATATTTTCCAAAAACCAATTTTTGTCCTTGAAAAAATCATATTTTAATTTTAACCCTAAATTTCACCTTGAAGATGATCCTTGACCTCGACGCCTGACACCTGTCCACCACCCCTAAGCCTCGGTCTATCACCCCAACAAGTTTGGACACGATCGGACAAGGTCGGCCCGAGATATCGGCGGTTATATGTGACCCCCCCCCGATTACCTACGTTAATTAACTTTTGATATCGTTTTTTTATTTTTTTCGTTTTTTCGCCATTTAAAATGCTAATTAGTTATTTGCGAGTAGGGGAAACGATTTCGCGACCTTCGTTTTATAGCCTTGGCAACTTTTGACCCCACCCAAAATACTTTAAACAACTAATAAACGAATCTAAAATGTCGATAAAAAACTATTTCTATAAATGATAATTCTTTTGACATTTAAAAGTCAAAGGATATGTGTAAGCGTAAGACGTCTCAAAAGTCGAGCTCTTTAAAGGTTAAAAAAATTAAGTTATTTATGGGGAAACCAGAAATTAAATGCAAATCTCCTACCGAGAACCCTTGTTATTATGATGAGCCATGTCGCAAACACGCGTTTGATTTTATAAATAGTTTTAAATTTAGTGTTAAATGCTGGGTTTGTCAAGCATTATTTCTGGAACGAAGAGTTTTTAAGATGCATCTGATGAATCATTTGACATCTAGTTATTCTAATAAAACACTTCTTAATATTGATGTTTGCGATTGTCTTCATTCAAATCAACCGAAATACACAAGCGAAGAAGAAATATTAGACGACCAAATTATTGATTATTTGAACGAGTTTAACGTAAAAAATCAAGAATGGCTCGACGGGTTTGTTAATGATAATGGAACTCCAAAGAAAATTCATCGTAAAAAAAGACAATTGCTATTAAGCCCGAAGAAACTTTAAATTCAACAATGAAATCAAATGTTGTATTTCCACCAGACTTTGTCATGCCATCTGATGAGCAGATGGAAGCTATTATCTTTTTTCAAGAATATTGTAAAAATAATCAAATTTTAACTCTTAATCAAGTTGAAACGCCCATTGAGGTTTTGGAAAATCTTGAACAAACTTGTCAAATGATTGAAAATATGTGAATAAAGCTGTTTTTCTAATAAATATATTGTTCTTATTTTTTCCTACGTAAAATAGATATTTTAACTCTTTTGTGTTAAGGTTTAGCGTGGTAGATCGGTAGCGTTGCAGGATGTTAATCAAATAGTCTCAAGTTCAACTCCCAATACTTTCGATCTATCACGCTAAATCTTTTATTAATATAAAACGAGATGTCGCCCAACTAAAACTGTCATTATAAAGATGTCAAGTTTCGTAGTATTTCTACCTTCGAACGCATCACCCGATATTTACCCGGAAAATACACCTTCTGCCTTTAAAGTACAGTTATCAAAACCTTTAAATTTTAATAATGGAAAATGGGTTTGTGCATTAGCAGAGATAATTCTTCCTGAAACTTATTCAAATATAACAAAGGAGTATTCGCATTTCCAAGTAGGGCACGTGTCAGATGCTATTTCACCCGAAGAAAATCAATGGGATTATATTAAAATTGAAATTCCACCCAAACGTTACGAGGGTGATCTAGACCGAAATAAGAATACTATTCCAACATCTCTTCAAAATAATATACTTAACGAGTTTGCTAAAGCTATTGAGGCCAATCAAACACTTAAAGGAAAAATACATATGAATACGGTAAAAGTAGATAAAAACGAAGACAGTTCAAAATTAAAAATACCGTTACAAAAAGATGTGCAAGTAAGAATACCTCAAGCATCGCCCCTAGCTTCTGTTTTGGAATTTCGAGAAAATGATTTTGTCGACAGTGATTATCTTTCTAATTATCCACTCTCGAATCATGCCAAAACTATTTCTTTAACTTACGCAACAAATTTTATAGAAGTACGAATTAAAAAAGCGTTAATTGTGAATAAATATCAACAAAAATATTTACCACGACAAATTCCCGTGGAAGAAATCCAATCACAACCCAGGAGGAAAAAACAGAAAATTAACAAGAAACCGAAACTAAAACTAGAAGTGAAACAAGAAGAAATACCAAAACTTGAACCAAAACCAAATTTAGAAGAAAAGCCAAATTTGAAACCAGAAGAAAATCTAAACAACATTTTACCAACAGACCCTTTAATTCCAAATATTAATGGAGACGTCAACCAACCAGAAGTTTTAAATCCTTCCGAAGAAAATAATTTACCAAGTTCTCTTCCAATACCAGTTAATCTACCATCTCAGCCTGTTATTAAACAAATACAATGGAATAATTACGCGATTGTGTTTGAGGCGGGCAGATATGAGGGAGAAAGACAATATAATAATGAAATTCAACCATTCACATTACACTTAATTATACGTGATTTATTAGAACGATGTAAACCGAGACAGTTTGATGGATTAAAAACCGCGATATCGTCCGATGATGAAGATAATTTATATTTTAATTTAGAAATACCGGTAGGGATGGAAATTAAATTTCAAAATCCATTAGCAGATCTTTTTAAAATTCCACCAGACACTTATTTTACGGGTATTCAAAAATTTGGCCCGTTAAATAATTTAAACAATATTACTTTTAGTTCACGCAACAATTTTATCGACATACGTATTGAGACTACAAAAATACCGCAATTTGAGCAGGAAGATTGGGCTTTCTACTCTGTATCAGTTATCCAACCTTTTTTATTTGAAGGTCAGAGACAGATGATTTTGGAAATATTATTCCATTATCTTTGCATAGGCAATTAAAAAACGAAATTCAACAGGCGACTAACTTCCCCCCTTTAAATCGGTTCGAAATTAGTTACGTAATCGAAGAAATAAATCGAGGTCATTACTTAAGAATTTCATTCCCCCGAGATCTACAGGTGGCCTTCACCGGGAGCTTAGCAAATATTTTTAATATAAACGCGCCAGAATTTCAAGATGGTGTAATTAGCAGTCAAAATCCTTTAAAAGTGTATGAGGAAAAATTTATGTCAGATGAGGAATCGGTTATAGATTTTAGATATAATAAAAATATTCCAATTGAACCCCCTAACTGGGAAAATGACAGTTATACGTTTAAACGTAATTATTACGAGTCTGATAAGGATTTAAGCGGGAATTTTAAACCGTTATCTCTTCATTTCAAAATTTTAAATGAACTTCAAAGATATTTTGATTCGCATATCTCACTTAAGGCTGGATTTTTTATTTTCAAAGAAAATGGAAAATATTATTTTCAAATTGAGTTAATGAGTGGGTTGGAAATTAAAATATTTGGACCTCTAGCAGACCTCTTACAAATTGAGTACAAAATAGATTATATCTCCTCAGTTTATAAAAGCAAAGCATTAGACCCTCTTCAAATTAGATTAGAATTAGATAATACGGTTAATTTTATAATTTTTCGAAACGATTTAAACAGAGTTGAGAATAGTCGACGACAAAAACGTGATATTGATTTCCACAATTACTAACAAGGTAAAAATAATAAACTAAATGTTGTAGACAAATTCCATTGTCGAATTCCAAGGGGCGTTTACCACACTATTGAGGATGTTTTAATTGCGATGAAACACTCATTACCACATCAGAGTTGGGCTAAATTCGAGTTTAATTTTAATTCAGATTCGACAGTTTCAGTTAAAGCTTTGGGTGGAAACAGTTTTTTAACCTTTCCAATAGATAACCCCAAACTCGGGCAAATGTTAGGTTTTTCAAACAATCAAATTGAAAGACCTCTTTTTAACGAAATAGGTATGTACCCCGCAGATCTCAACCACGGAATATCCGGAATTTATATCTATACAAATATTATACAACCTGTAATTACAGGTCACACTAATACGCCCCTGCTGAGAATTATCAAATTAAACGAAAATAAAAATCGAGCACAAGTTGAAAGATTTCATTTTTTAGACTATTTTCCAGTTCTCTACGATCAAATACAAACTATAGAAATTTCTTTAAGGTCGGATTACGGTGGACTCCTGTCATATAAGACAGGAAAGACTATTGTTAAATTAATATTCAAAAGACTGGATTCTTAGTCTAAAGTACACTTAAAACAAGCTCATCATGGAAAGATATTATAACCATTATGTACAAACAGGACGCGGATATAACGTATTTCGAGGAAGTCAATATCAAACTGGTCGTGGATTTGGGTCAATTTTTAAAAGTTTAGCAAAATTCGTAACTCCTCTTTTTCGACCCGTAGCTAAATCACTCGGTATCCAAGGTTTGGTTATGGGGAAAAGAATAATGGATGATGTTGTTGCGGGTCAAAATTTTAAGAAGTCATTAAAAAAATAGTAAAATTGCCGGAACAAACCTTTTAAATAGTCTCGGTGATTCCATATTAAATACACAGAAAGGCTCTGGAGTTCGGAGAGTAAAGAAGCGCAAATCAAAATTACGCAATAATCAAAGAAAACGCAAGAGAACAAAAACCGATTTTCTTGACTAAAGCAATATGCCTCAATTTGAATCTATGTGTTCGGAGTTAGAGCTTTTTAACGAACCCCTGATTAATGGAAATATTGAGGGGAATAAATTTGTAGGTTATTTCCCTATAGCTCCCTTGTCTAATGCTACACAGATTGATTTTTCTATCCCCGGGGGAGATTATTATATTGACATGTCAAACTTGATGCTTAAAATTCGAATTCGTGTTAAAAAAGAACAAAACGGGATTTTAATAGATATACCTGCAGCCGGAAAAAAAGTATCCCTATGTAACCTTCCATTGCATCTATTTTTAGCCAAATAGACGTATTTATGAATGAGACTTTAGTACAATCTAGCAACAACTGCTACCCATACTTAGCATATTTAGCAACAGTTTTAAATTTTGATAAGGGAGCCAAACAATCTTACAAAACCGCCGAGAGCTATTACGAAGACGGGTTTTGCGACCCAGCGCTAGCGTTTGATGATGTTAATAAAGATAAAAAACAATGGAATTTTAAAAAGAAGTAAAGATATTGCGGGATCGAAACTTTGTGAATATATGGGTAGACTTCATGTAGACTCTTGTAAAATAGACAAATTTCTTTTAAACAAAGTGAATTTAAGAATTCGACTCTTGGAAAATTCCGATGAATTTATAATTATTTCCCATGAAGATTTTAATAAGAAATATAAATTGATTATCGAAGATGCGGCTCTTACGGCTAAGCATATTCTCGTTAATCCAGATCTCCAGCTGGCACATAATGCGATACTTCATAAACAAAGAGCGTTGTACGATCTAACACAAACTGTGGTTAGAACTCTGACAATCTCAACAGGCGCTAGCGATTTCGTGAAGTCAAATATTTTTTTAGGTAAAATTCCAAATCGGGTAATAATCGGAATGGTAAACAATTCTGCGTACAATGGCGCCAGTCAAGAAAACCCTTTTCAATTTAACCATAATAATCTCTCGTTCTTACAACTTTCATTAGATGACCAGAATGTACCAGAAACTGCTCTAACTCCAGATTTTAATAAAAACCTCTACACTAGGTCATATTATTCACTATTCTCGGCAATGGATTTAATTGGAAATAACTCTGGTAATTGTATTGATTACGAAAATTATAAAAATGGTAATACATTATTCGCGTTTGATTTAACGTACGATTCTTCGGCAAATTCTAACAATCTCTCAATTCAACGAAATGGTAGTTTACGGATGGTAATGAAGTTTTCTTCCCCCTTAACTAATATTCAAAACATAATTATTATTGGAGAATACGAAAACCGATTTGTCATTAACCAAGAGCGTCAAGTTACGTATATTACGGAATAAAAACAATCAACGAGGGCAAAGATTGTTTAGTTGTTTCGTGAAATCGTAGTGGTAAAGATGACTCGAACTCACAGTCTCTCGCCTAAACAAGAAGTATCGGTGATAGGTTATGTCAACCCATCCATCAAAATTTACCTACTAGACACTTGCGCTGAATTTGAACTGAGTTTGGAAGCCTGGCAATCTTTATTCACATTCGAAAAGGAAATAACTGATTTTTTTGAAGACCAAGTTGCTAGTTTTCACACCTGGCTTCCTCTTGAAGGTTCAAAGATAAAAATCGACTGTTTCAAGGGACAAAAGGAAAAACTCGTGGATGTACGCGCTTGTGCAAGAGGAAAAAATCATTTGTATCATCTTTTTTATTCAACAAATTATGGTTTTACTCTCAACCAAGCAGGGTGGAAAAGATTAAAACATTGTAAACATACAATTGATCAGGAGATTAATTTAATTTTGTCAGCAAAAAATATTATGCGTGACATAATTGTACACGAGCTCACGGATAAAATGTAGGAATTTACCGAAAATTGTGAGAATACACATTGTAAATCTTCGATTACTCACGATGTCTCTTGTAAACTAGGATTTAGCACAGATTTTGAAGACCGAGTTGAAAATATGATATTATTAGCCATTCCCCAATTAAACTACGATCATATTGTTGTTAGGTTCCAAAAGGAATTTGGTCTTGACCCCTTAATAGTAGAAAGTCAATTATATTTTGATATTGTTCAAAATGTGTCAAACTTAAAATGTGATTTAATTTAATAAAATAAAAACTTTTACTATAGTCTGTTTTTATTATTTCTATTCATACATTTAAAGATGGTGATGTCAAAAACAGACAAACAATTAAGTAAAGTTTATTACGATGTTGAAAACCCATACAGTTATTCCAACAGTGTTACTTTAAGAAAAACCTTTCCCAAAATTTCGGAAAAATAAATTAAAAATTTTCTCAATAAACAACCAACTTACACACAACACAGAGCTAGGAGATTAAATTTTAAACGTAACAAATTATACCTAACAACTATTGACGAGACATTTATGGCCGATTTATTAGACCTCCCTATTTTACAAATTTTTAATAAAAATTACCGTTTTTCGCTCTTAGTTCAGGATATCTTAAGCAAATTCATTTTTATTCAGCCAATAAAAAACAAAACCTCGAGCGAGATTGTGAAGGCTTTTAGAGAGATTTTCAAAAAACGGGTACCCCTTAATTTATGTACCGACGCAGGGTCAGAATTTCGAAACGCCCCATTTCGCGCTCTATTAAAGCGTTATAACATCCACCATTACCTCACATACTCCGAGAAAAAGGCCTCTATGATTGAGAGACTCGTTCGTACGGTAAAATCTAAAAATTTTAAAATAATTACCAAGACCGGCGATTTACATTATCTTAATAAACTACCATTAATTGCAAAATCTTATAACGCTCGAAAACATTCTACAACAGGAATCGCCCCTAAAGATGTCAATAAAAACAATGAATCGGCAATTTGGAAAAAAAAAACTATGGAAACCTTAGCATGATTGGGAAGCCAACTTTAAAAATTGGGGATAAAATTCGATTAGCCGTTGCAAAATCAACATTTGATAAAGCATACAGAGGAACGTTTACAGCCGAAATATTTGAAATTCATAGAGTAATTACGAGAGATCCCTGTATGTATATTGTGAAAGATTTGACCGGCAATATAATTAAAGGGGCGTTTTACCCTCAAGAAATAGTTAAAATTCAAGTGTAGAGCGCTACACTCTTTATTCAAAATTTTGTTAACCATGGGTAAAGTACACATTCTCCTGGGTCTCGCGATCGTAATATTTGGTGTTAGTGCCACAATAGTAACATCCGCGAAGAAATTTAAAAAAAGAAGTCCCGAATATAGCCTAGACATTGGAGTTTGTGACAAAGCATACGATCTAGGAAGAGACACGTACCTCGTAAAATGTAACGAAACTTTCGACGTGCGACATTTCAAGAAAGAAGACGGAATCTTGAAGCCATCTATCAGGGGAATCAACTTAACAAAAGATCAATATGAAAAATTAAGCATTTTGACAGTGACGTGAAAGATGAACACTAATCAAATCCAATCTATACTTAAGTGTGACCCCCGCTCAAGAGATAAATTTATCGGAGTGTTTCCCGCTAATAGATTACCAAAAGTTCCAATTAAAAAAAATCATATTGTTTCGTAATCAACACCGATCCTGATACGCTTCCAGGCTCTCATTGGACGGCTGTTTACAAATCGGGCGACACTCTGGACTTTTTTTGTTCTCTAGGAAGATCACATCGTGACTATGGATTTTTGCTAGAACGATATAGCAAGCGTATTCGACACAATACTCATAAATTTCAATCAAATAAAAGCCAAAACTGCGGACCACATGTGATTTATTTTCTAACCTCGAGATGTATGGGGATTTCTTACAGTAAAATAATTAACGAATTGTATAATTTCAATTTAAAAAGAAATGATAGTTTAGCGTTGTTGAATATATGTATTCATTTGATGAAAGAGTGGAAACGAAATAAATCAATTTGTTTAGAATAAAAAAATGTTTATTTATTTCACACATAATTATTTTTACACATTTTTATTATTCTTGCCAGCGAGAAGGAGGCCGGGTCTGTCTTTTTGGCCTGGGAGATTTTTTAGGCGATGGTGATTTTAATTTTTTTTGCGGCGATATTGGAACTCCACCAACAGCACCCTCCTCCAAAGATAGCTCTCGATCCCAATCATCTTCCTTGCTTAATTGACTTCCAATATCGGTATTTTCTAAGTATTCTTCAAATATTTCATTTTCTTGATTTAATCGTTTATGTATTCTATCATCAGTAATTGTCTTTTGTTGCTTAACAATCGGCGTAGATGATTTCCTTTTCCAAGAATCTACTGTCTTTAAGAGACTCGGGAATTTGACCTCTCCCCTAGTCTGTTCGTTTTCTCTCTCGCTGAGATAGTCTTTCATTTTGCGTGTCATAGTATTTAGACGCAGCTCTGCAGCGTCACCAGCGTTAACTCCCTCGGGCGTTTTGAAGGGTGAATAAATTTGCGAGGTGAACGGGGAATTTAATGGGGCAACAGGTACGGGTGCTTGAAAGTTTGTAATTTCAACTTTAGGCACCGGTATCGCTTTCCTCATTTCTCTGGCCTCGCTCAGTATTTTTAGAAATTCTCGTAATTTGGAGCGGCTGTTTAAATTAGAAGTTAATATATTTTGCAGCTCATTATCTAATAAGTTATAATATGTTTCCTGGGGAGAAACAAGCTGTTTATTTTCTTGAGATATTTGTCCGACACTCGATGCGGGAACTAAAATCATTTTTTTCATTTTATCTTTTATTGAATAAATTGGCAATTAAAGGAACGATAGATCCTAGTAGAGCCGGTATGAAGAATCCCGTACCTTTCTGAATTATTATAGCACGCTTCCTTTTTTGCGAAATTTTCAGACTGGCTAAAAACCGTATTGCTTTTTTATATTTAGAAAGTTGTTTTTTTTTGGCTTTAGATAATATAATTCCACCCCCTTTCAAGTTTTTGCAAACGGTCTGTAAGACTTTTAATTGCGTTGGAGAACTGTTAGCTAATAAATTTTTACGTATCCCTCCTTTAGATTTATACAATAAATTTAAATATGGATAGTGTGTTTTAAACCTGTCAGAGGGATTTGCAATAGGAGTCGTTTTTTTACGTACTGTCTTTTTTGGAGCCATTGTCTTTAATGAAGTTGCTAATAATATAGTAAATTATTTATTATTGGAAAAAACTACCATTTGTGGTCCGTTTTGATTAAATGTGTACGATCTTAATCGTAAGCTATCTGGAGTGGTGACAGATGTGTCTATAAATAGGGAATTGTAAGGTTCTCTAGTAGCCATATCGTAGGCCATTTTAATTATTTTTGTATTATTCGAAGATATTTGATTAGCTAAATATTGGATTTGACTTAGATCTCGAGGAGATTTAAACAGATTTAGATATGACATATTAAGAGAGATTAAACGAGATTGTTTGCCTCGAGGAAATAGGGTTTGTGAGATTAATACGACTGAAATTTCATAATGATGACTGTCGACAGTAACCAATTTAGCAATTTGATCATTTTTGTAAAGTTCGTCTGCTAGATCATCAATAATAAGTAAAGAATTTATATTTGATTCCCAGAACTCGCTGTCCATGGAGGAAGTCCTTGAATAAACTCTTTATCGGTTAAAAACTGAGATAAATCATGGTAACCTGATTGCCAAACCGAATAACAATAAATAATTTTAATAGGAGGTTTATCGATTAATTCATTCCTCCATCTAATTAGTGAGTTCGTCCATGATGATTTGCCCGACATAGTAGGCCCTGACACCATCATTCGAAACGGTGAAAGAAATTTTATATAAGACATTACTGTTTAAACAAAGACAACATACTACGTATTTTGTTAGTACATTGACTGTTTTATAGCATATATGTAAAAATAAACAAACACATTTTAAATTAAAAAAATTATTTTATTAAAGTATAATGTTTCTTATCAAAAATCATTCCTTCACCAGTTATATAAACTTTCAAAAAATAACATACAAAAATAACATTTTTGAATAAAAAATAAATCATAATATCTCCTTCACCAAAAAAAAATTATTAATTCCCGTTTTTTAGTAAAAATTCAATTTTGGAAGTTAAAAGTTTAAATCTTAGGTTATTTAAAAATAAAGTATTTACTCGATTTTCGGAAGAGATTTCATTTACGATAACTATGTGGTTAAATGAAACCTGTTTTGCGGGGTTTTTTTACATGATTTTTAGACTTATAATTAAAAGATGACAATTTTATTTTACAATTCACCATCTTCACATTCTAAATAGCCGTAGGGGACACTAGAAATATTATCTTTTAGCACACGTTTACAAAATGTTTTTTTGAAAGTTTTACTTAAGTTGCCAACACGTAAAAGCATTTTGTACTTATCTTTTATTACGTTAAAGGGAATTTTCACCTTAAACTCGGTATTTGGCACAAAAATCATCTGTTTAAAAGAATCGAAATGGATGATTTCTGAATTCTTCCTAGTAAGAGTTATCCCTTTTAATTTTATAATTGTCTGATTATTTTCAAGTTGAAAGCTGTAACTTTTTGGTCCAGTTGATACGAATTTTGTTATATATGTATTCGGAGTCTCGCACGTAAGTTCACCTAAATTACCACCGAGGGGGTAGCCATTCTTTTGGTAGATGTGTAAATTTCACTCCGTCAGTGTCAAAATAAATTATACGCTTTCCCAACTTATTAATTAACTTATGCAGATGAATACGCCCGTAACTGGTGACAAAGGCGGCGATTATTACGTTACCTTTTGTAAATGTGGGTGCCAACTCACTTTTTTTTATAACCTACCATGGCAACATCGTTGTTGATTAGATGAAAGTCTGTTAATTTATTCGTTGTGTCTGCTATAATCTCGGTTAATTGGGAGTAGCGATGGATAATTTTAGTTGTTGATTTATCCATTCTTAAGGCCATTCTTCCATATAATGAATTTTGTGCCAATTTCGCGGAAGTTCTTAAGGATGGGTTATCAACAATTTCCTCAGGCTCTAACCTTACTCCATCCGCTTCGTATATCGCGTCTAAATACTCTTTTTGCTCTTGATATGTTTTAATATTAGGCGGAAATCCTGAATTTTTAACTTTTGCTCTAAAAAAATGTGAATATATGGTTTGAAAAAATTGGTTGTAATATTGTAATGGTACACCTCGAAAATTTCTAACAGCTGATAATTACACTCTTTTATTGAGTAGTAGATTTCCACCGAGGGTAAGACTACCGTTATAGCTCGTTCATCAATACTATGGGTACATTTTTCATCATTATTTATCACACAACTTCCGCATAAAGGATAATAAAGTTTCTTATTAAATCGGTAGGGAAGAACGGGTAAGTAGAGGTCTCTGGGGGGAGGATTCTACAACTAATTATTCCAAAATAGGCGTCCGGTGCATAATCAAAGTTGTGTGTGATAACTTTAACATTTTTACAACCATATTCCATTTTTTGTAAGCAATACGCATACAGACTACAAAAATCAAAATATCGGATTTGTTCTCCAATTAAGGGTTCTATTTCATGGTACAGCTTAATTGTTTCTACACGCCCTCCAACTAAAGAATCTCTAGGGTTAATTTTAGGAATAATTTTAATGGTATTAAAAAAAGCTTTAACTTCGTCATTTTTTCTCAACAAGTCTAATATTTCACATTCAAAAATTTGAATATATGTGTGGT